>NC_053028.1:549700954-549894759 GCF_003073215.2 Triticum urartu | reverse complement strand
GGTGGGTTAGAGGCTTGGTTCAACAATATGGGAGGCATGACAAGCAAGTGGTAGGTACCGCAGCATAGGCATAGCAAAAGAGCGAGCAACTAGCAAGCAAAGATAGAAGTGATTTCGAGGGTATGGTCATCTTGCCTGAGATCCCGCAAGGAAGAAGAACGAGTCCATGAAGAAGACAAACAGACGTAGTCGAACGGATCCTCACAACACGACGTTACCGGATTACCGAGAAGAAGTACACCGAAAAGAAAGCAAACAACATAGTAAACAACCACTACAACAACATGGCATGATGCACAACAAGTATGATGCATTTCCAGTTTAATGAGGCATGGCATGGCAAAGTGCACAAACAATCCTACAAATTAAGTGGAGCTCATTATGCAACGGAGTTGCATATTGAAGAAAACACCACATGACTTATTTAGTTCTCTCTCGTTTATGTACCCAACAAGGTTAAATGTTGTTAGGATGGCAAGAGGTGAAGCATGATGAAACTATCTAATCTAGGCAAGTTTAAATGAGGCCGGAACAACAAAATAACAAGTCCGGAAACTCCTCATATGCAAATATTAGGTTTGGTACTGTTCTGCCCTAAACATAATTTTAGAGTTGTTAAACATGCTAGATGAGCGCATCATGTTAAACTAGGCATTTTTCTACCCCATTTACATATAAAGATTATTAGGTTTGGAGCTACGGTTATTTAGTTATGAAATAAATCATTTTAACATGGCAATAGGCAAAGTATATGCAAACATCATTTTAAACATTTTAAACATGGATGAAAATGACATATTATGAAACTAGATGAAAAACTAAGCATATTCCATATATAAATTGTTTTAATCCGATGCACGGTTATTAAGATATTAAATGCATGAAGTTTTGGGGCCGTTCTGCAAAACTGGCACTCTCTGGGAAATAGCTAAATTCATTGGACAGGAAAAAACATGATGGGCTGGAACTGAATTGGCCCAGCAGCAGGAAAAGAAAGGTGGGGCGCTGGGGGTAGCCTGACCCATGGGCCTTGGCCCGACTCGGTGGAGAGGCTCGGTCGCAGCGACTTGCTGGGCCGCGGGCGGGGCGCGATGAGGCACGAAGCGAGGACGGCCCGTGCGAGCGATGCGGTCAACGCGTCGACTGGAGCGGCGCTTGTCGTTCGATCCAGAGGAAGCAGGGCGCGGCGCTGGTCTGCGCATGGAGACGAATCGAGGCGAGCTGGGCCTTGGCGCGGGTCTGGACCAAGGGGAGGTGAAGCAGGTCACGAAGCAGAGGATCGAGCAGGCCGCGCTTCGCCTTGGAGCAGAACGACGGCGGCGACCTAGCGCGGCTCTGGCAAGGTCCAGGGCGCGGGACGGCTAGGGAGGCGGATCCGCAGCGGTGGAGACCGGATCCGGGCATGGGGTGCCCATTCCCGGTGTTGGACGGCACCGGCGACAACGTCCGCAAGCGGCGGTGGTGGTTCCTGCAGGGCGGCGGTAGTGGTGAGGAGTAGAGAGAGAGAGAGAAACGAAGGGAGAAGAAAGGAGAGGGGGCCGGGGCACTGGCCTGGATCGGGGCGACGCTTGCGAGGGTCAATGATGAGGACAGCGGGGCGGATCAGTGGCTTGCGGGGGCTCCTCTCCTCTTGATGGAGCTCGAGAACGAGGGCACGGGGAGGCAGCAGCCTCGGGCAGTGAGGAGGTCTGGCGGGAGTCACGGCTCCACGTACGACGCTGGGACGAGACAAAGGAGGTCGGCGGCGGCTGGATTGATCGGATGGATCGGACAGGAGCGGGCTGCATTGCTGATTGGGTGGCGCTGAAAACAAGGGGAAGATGGCGGCGGTGCTAGGGGATTGGGTCGAGGAGGAGCAGAAGAGCGATGGTTGGTTAGCTAGTGATCCCGAGGGGAACCAGAGAGAGTGGCGGCGCAGGGAGGATCCCTAGAAAATAGGGTTTGTCCAAAATGGACTAGGGATAGACTATATATATATGGAAAAGAAGGGAGTTGGATCATCCGATCAAAATCCGACGGTCGAGAATAGATAGGCTAGGAAAGTCTAAATAAGAAACGGAGACGTTTTGTAGATGTTTGGGGATGATCCAGACACAACGGTGGCGACAGTCCGGGTCGGGTCCGGGACAGATTTCGGACGCGCGCGGGAGGAGGTCCGCGGGCTGACGAGAGAGGTTAGGTAGGGCCTGGCGGTGAGAGGTAGTGCAGAAGGCAAAGGTCTAAGAAGAGAGAAGAGGAGAGGCCCGGCGACTGTTTTCAGAGACCGAAAACGTCCGACGATAGACCGGCTATAGTGCCGCTATAGTTTAACGTTTGGGCTATCAAATGAACCCCGAATGCGATGAAACTTGGCAGGCGACCTACTAACACTATAACAACATCGCATGCCAACTTTCAACCCAATCCGAGAACATTTTCCGGCCACTTATAAAATAATATTTCGGACATGCCGCGGGCGCATGCAAGTGTGGTTGGGCTCGGAACGGACAACGGAGAGAACTCGGAGAACCCGGACGAATGCAAGTTTTAAAACATGATGATGCAATGCACATGATGACATGATAAGATGCGACACGCAAGCAAATGACATGGCAACGACAATGAATAACTGGAAGACACCCGACACATTGATCTCGGGGCGTTACAACAAGGGTGGGAGGGCGGGAAAAACAAAGACAACTTGGGATGGATGAAATGAACACCGTTGAGAGAGCTGATAATTGATTTTTGCTGGTGTTGAAATGATTGGATCCACTTGAAGAGAAAAACACGCCGGTTGAAAAGGATTTACATGACAATCTCACTTATCATGAAGGATTGATATTCACATAGAAATATGAGAACACTGGTTAGGAAGGTATGGAATCAACATTCGACTTTGAAGCAACTTGAATACCACAACTCAAAACAAAACCAAGGATTGGCTTGCAGAATAAGACAGAACAAACATATGATAGAGATTTCGTCCGAAGTTTTCGTGGTGGGGCCTACAGAGGCTCTACAGCTCCATCATGTACAAGGCAGTGCACATGACATACGAAGCGTCCCCGAGTCGGCATAGCCAAGGACTCTTTAAGACACAACGAGACCATTGTAAAACCGACCGTGAATAGGCAGACCACTAGACGTCGAACCCCAATTTCAAATCATACATCTGTCGGAAAGATATCCTAAGAGCAACTTGAGTTCCCACTTATAAACTCCCGAAATTTTCCGGTTATGCAATCAGGTGTTGGGGATACAGGGGAAGCATAATATCTCACCCAAAACTAGCAAATCCTACATCCAGTTGTATCCATCCTTCAACACATAACCGAGAAACCTTCGGAAATCATCTACCTCAACCTTCGAAAAGCATCCGTTATACGATATGGCAATACTCCCGAACTCCCGCCCCGGTACTGGGTGGCGTCGAGGTTATCTCACCAACAACTACATAAAAGAGATTTTCGATGTCGGCGAAACTAAACTAAGGTATTCCAGAACTGCAACGATAAAATTGTGACGACAACACCTCAGAGCTCAACTCCCCGGGACACTGCCACAACCCCTAAATGACAGGAGGCACCAAGAACAATGTTCTCGTCACAAAACCATCGGAACGATTCCAAGATACCCGCGTGATCCTAAATTTATTTTAGTGAAATTTTAGAAGAGAAGAGTCAAAACTCTATGTCAGGATGCCTCACCAGAGCGACGAAGGGACTGAGGAGTAAAAATAAGTCCTAACTCTCCGATATATATAATTCCTAAATGACTCAAAACATTTCTAGACTCAATAACGCCAGCGATTCGATCAAGCAAGGGGCTCCTAAGGTCGGCGAAGGCTCTGATACCAACTTGTAACGCCCTCGATGCGGCTATATGTAGGATCGAAAGTATGTCTAGAGGGGGGTGATTAGACTACTTGACCAAATAAAAACTTAACCTTTTCCCAATTTTAGTTCTTGACAGATTTTAGCTAATTTAGGACAAGTCAAGCAATCATCACACAATTCAAGCAAGCATGCAAAGAGTATATAGGCAGCGGAAAGTAAAGCATGCAACTTGCAAGAATGTAAAGGCAAGGGTTTGGAGAATTCAAACGCTATTGGAGACATGGATGTTTTTCCCGTGGTTCGGATAGGTGGTGCTATCCTACATCCACGTTGATGGAGACTTCAACCCACGAAGGGTAACGGTTGCGCGAGTCCACACAGGGCTCCACCCAAGGGCAACGGTTGCGCGAGTCCACACAGGGCTCCACCCACGAAGGGTCCACGAAGAAGCAACCTTGTCTATCCCACCATGGCCATCGCCCACACAGGACTTGCCTCACTAGCGGTAGATCTTCACGAAGTAGGCGATCTCCTTGCCCTTACAAACTCCTTGGTTCAACTCCACAATCTTGTCGGAGGCTCCCAAGTGACACCTAGCCAATCCTAGGAGACACCACTCTCCAAGAAGTAACAAATGGTGTGTAGGTAATGAACTCCTTGCTCTTGTGCTTCAAATGATAGTCTCCCCAACACTCAACTCTCTCTCATAGGATTTGGATTTGGTGGAAAGAAGATTTGAGTGGAAAGCAACTTGGGAAGGCTAGAGATCAAGATTCATATGGTAGGAATGGAATGTCTTGGTCTCAACACATGAGTAGGTGGTTCTCTCTCAGAACATATGAGTTGGAATGGTGTGTGTGTTCTGATGGCTCTCTCACTGAATGAGAAGGAGGTGGGTATATATAGCCTCCACACAAAATCCAACCGTTACACAGTTTTTCAATCTCGGTGGGACCGAATCAATAAACTCGGTCGGACCGAAAATGTAAACCTAGTGACCGTTAGATTTCGGTGGGACTGACATGCAACTCGGTAGGACCGATTCGGTTAGGGTTTGGGCATAACGTAATCTCGGTGAGACCGATTACACAAACTCGGTGAGACCGAATTTGGTAATTAGCTAACCAGAGAGTTGGTCAGGCAAACTCGGTGGGACCGATTTGCTCTTTCGGTGAGACCGAGTGGAACTCGGTGAGACCGAAAAGTTACAAAGGGGAAACACTGAGTTTACATTGCAATCTCGGTGGGACCGATTCGCTCTTTCGGTAGACCGAAAAGTTACAAAGGGAAACAGAGAGTTTGCAACCCCATCTCGGTGAGACCGAGATCCTTATCGGTAGAACCGAATTGCTAGGGTTTGGCAGTGGCTAATGACAAGTGAAACTCGGTGGCGCCGGATAGGAAGAATCGGTAGGACCGAGTTTGGCTTAGGGTTTAGGTCATATGTGGATATGGGAAAGTAGTTGAGGGTTTTGGAGCATATCACTAAGCACATGAAGCAAGAGGCTCATTAAGCAACACCTCATCCCTCCTTGATAGTATTGGCTTTTCCTAAAGACTCAATGTGATCTTGGATCACTAAAATATAAAATGAAGAGTCTTGAGCTGTTTTGAGCTTGAGCCAATCCTTTGTCCTTAGCATTTTGAGGGTTCCACTTTCACATCCATGCCATGCCAATCATTGAGCTTTCCTGAATAATTCATCTTGGAATAGCATTAGCTCAATGAGCTATATGTTGTTATGAATTACCAAAACCACCTAGGGATAGTTGCACTTTCAATCTCCCCCTTTTTGGTAATTGATGACAACATATAGATCAAAGCTTCGACAAATGATAATAAGCAAGAAATATATCGTCGCTTTGAGAAGTATGTGATAAGTAAGAGCTCCCCCTAAATTTGTGCATATTTAAAATTTGCTTTGGACTGCAAATGCACAAAGAGTTAGAGTCATGGGTTACTCTTCCATGTCACATACATCTTGGTGGAGCGCTTAAAATGATAAGAATGAAATACATGCACTCATCACCAAGAATAATGAATGATCACATAAGATAGATAAGATAATAGCATTAAGCAAGCATTAAGTGTAGCTTATGATCAAACACATGATCATCAATGTCTCACAAATAATGACGTAGTATCTCAAGCACTCAAAAGCAAACAAGTTCGAAAAACCACCAAATAAAGCAAGAGAGAAAAGCAAAGCAACACTCTCTCTCTCTCGAAGCCTATGATCTATACATCTTCTCCCCCTTTGGCAACAAGTTACCAAAAAGTTCCTAGAAAATGCATAGCACTAGATCGACGCTCAGGCTTGATCTTCAGGTGGTGGGGGAGTCCGGATCACTCCAAGGACAAAGGCTTCGGTAGATGCTGAAGTAGACGCTGGAGTTGGAGCTGAAGTAGATGCTGGAGCTGGTGGAACTGAGGTTGTGGCTGGTGCTGAGGTGGTGGCTCTTGTGTCAGCATCTGGCACGGCAGATGACCTCAGGCCTCTTGGCACTCTGGCAAAGGCATGAGTGGTAGTCCTGCCTCTCCTCTCCTGCATGTCCTTCTGGAGCTGCTCCACTGCAGACTGAACTTCCGTTACTTTGACATCCAAGTCATAGAACTTCTGTTCCATGATTCTCTCTAGGCTCTGCTGATTTTGAGTGAGGGTGGCCAGACTTTGCTCAATCCTCAGCGTGGATGCAATCAAGTAACCAAGCTGCTATTGTTTGGTCTTCAAGAAGTATTCAGATGCCTCCTCTTGAGTAGGCATCTTGGCAGCTTTCTCCTTCCTCGCCTTCTCCTTCTTCGCGTATGCTTGGGCAGATGATGGCTCGTTCTCAGTCATGACAACTTCATTGTTCTCAAAATCTGGACGGATGGGCAGGTGTTCCTTGTCCAATAGATATATGCCCGTGCCCATCTTGGAGTTGATGAGCTCCTGAATCTGAGGGGCATATCCGTAGCTCCTCTTCTGGTCTGCTGCAGTCCTCTTGATTGTCTCCACTATGAGGCTCATCACCTTGAACTTCTGAGGCACATCAAACACATGTAGCAAGTTGATAGCATGGCCTCTGATCATCTTGTGATCACCTGACTTGGGAAATAAGGTGTGCCTTAGTATCCAATTGATCGTAGGCAGTCCTGACAGAAGGTAATGCACAGACCCAAATTTAAAGGTGTCAAGAGCTTCATTGGGAATTTCCTTGTACATATTGGACATGGAGTTATGGTCCATCTTCTTCTTGGCATAGATATCCAAGTCATCATCTCGCTCCTTTGGGGCATTTATGATCTGTGCCCACTCAGCCACTGTAGATTGGTACCTTGTACCCTCAGACATCCACGTGATCCTCCCATATGAATAAAAGTGTGCCATGGAGTAGAATTGCATGATCAGTTCCTCGTTCCACTTTGTGAGCTTCTGCACAACAAAGTCAGCTACTCCACAAGCATTAAAGCTGTCATATACTCCTGGGTAGTGTTCCTCCTTCTCCTTGATGTATGTCCAATCAACCCAACGCATATCACAGACAATGGGCTTCTTATCTAACAACACTGTCTCATAAAAATCCTGCTGCTCCTTGGTGTGAAACCTGTAGTCCACGGCAGTCCTTCTCCTTGAAGCATACGGGTCTGCTTCTCTCCATTTCCTTAGCCCTGAATCTCTCCTGAGCTTCATATCCTCAGCCACAGGATGAGCATCGTTGTGGTCTGGGATCTTGGGCTTTAGCTTCCTTAGGACATTTTCTTCCTCTTCTTCAGCAACAGTCTCAGGCACTGGGGCCTTGTTCTTCTCAGCTGCAGGAATGCTCCTTGTATTCCTCTTTGGTTTTGGCTTGGAGGCAGCTTTGGGCTTAGATGCAGTAGCCCCTGACCTTATGGCATCACCCATCAACTTGGGTGCCTTGGGTGCTGGTGCAGCTACCTCTTCTTCCTCTTCCTCTTCCATGATGGAAGCTTTGCCAAGCACTCTAGCCAAAGTCTTCTTCACCCTTTCCTTTCTTTTCTTGCCCTCAGCTGCAACTGGCTCTTGGGGAGTGGGCTTGTCAGTTGAGGCTCTTGCCTTTGACATGGGCTGCCTGCCTGCTGGCCTTTTGATTTTCAGACCTGGCTTAGTGCCTTGAGCTGGCTCAATTCTCTTGGAAGTGGCCTCTTCCTCTGCCACATAGTCCTCATCTTCGGAATCTGAAGTCCTCTTCTTCCTTTGTCTCGTGGCAGCCTCTGGCAAATTGCTAGGAGTGCTCCTGCTGCCTTCATCAGATGAACTGGAGGGACTAGTGCCCTCACTCATCACCACTTGCTGCTCTGACATGTTTTGGCTATCACTTTGATCAGACATGCTGCAAACTGACTGCTGACCCTGTGAATAGATTATAGATGAGATAGAAAAGATGAGCATCACAAAATGCAGAGATTTTTGCAAAAGAATGATCCAAAAACTTAGTTTTAGTTTCCCACTGAAATCATCTCGGATCTACCGATTTTCAAACTCGGTGATACCAAAGCAGTTTTGGAACCTAAACTAGTGAACTCGGTAGGACCGAGTCACAGTTCGGTGGCACCGAGACTGCTAGGGTTTCACTGAGTTCAAAAATCGGTCACACCGATAAGTAATTCATGGTCAGATCGAGTCTCACTTGTGCAATGGCATAAGCCAAATCGGTGGGACCGAGATTTTCAACTCGGTGGGTCCGAGTTAGTTTCGACGGAAACCTAAACCTAGAATTTTCGAATCAAACCTAATCTACGAGCGTTTTGACTGGATAGAAGTTTATCAAACGTGGCTAGAATCAATATGATCACAATGTGCTAGGAATCAGATTGAGGAGTAGCACAAAGATCAAGTCCATACCCTAGTTCGGCGGGGACTTGCTACGGCGGCAACGGCGGGGCAGAATTCCCGTTGACGGCGATGGAGACCAGCGACTGGAGGCTGCTGGCGGCGAGAAGACGATCCGGAGACCACGAGGGCAGAGCAGGCTATCGCGCGGGCGAAGTGGTTCGGATAAATTTCCAAATTTTGCCCGTGACTATATATAGCCCGACCCTGTCGGTGTGACCGAGTGGAACGACTCGGTGGCACCAAGATTCATAACTGCGTGCAGTTACTGAAACTCGGTGTGACCGAAAGGTTCAAATCGGTTGCACCGAGATCGAAAACCTAGATCAACTTAATGATCTCGGTAGGACCGAAAGTGGAGTATCGGTCAGACCGAGAATCATAAATAGGTTTTGGAAGTTTAAGTCTATGACGAATCGGGGACTCCGAGCGCTCCTCACACAGAGTGGTTCGAATCTGACTTGATCAAATTTTGTGATGCATCATGAATAGAGTTTGAGACGAGAAAAGCATAGATAGCTAGAGGAGGTTCTTAGGCATTCTTGTCCATCCACTTGGCAAAAGAAGATAAAACCAAACAATCAAAACAACAAGTGGATGTCCTCGAATGAGTAAAATATGCAACCAGCATGCTCACACAATAAGATGGCAAATGAAATATGTGACAAGGCATGCACAACCAATTCTAGCATCTATCAAGCAATTTGCGATGACTAGGTCATCTATATATGAGTATATTGACTTAGGAGTCAAGTGAGATCACTTGATCATAGGTCATACTCATTGTTTAAGCTCAAGTGGGGTTACCACTTTTACATAAAGCATTGTTGTGTTCACATCTTTAGAGTTGCTTTAGCTCAAGTCTTAGAGTAAAGCTCCCCCTAGATGTGGTATCCCCCCTAAGAGGGATGAACTAACCTTGGGTTTTGTCGATGATGACTTCATGTAGATATTGAAGATGTGGATGTTCAATGTTGATGTAGATCTCTTGGAGCTATCCATTTGAGTGAATTGCACTTTCAATACCTACATGGGTTAGTCCCACAAGGAACAAACAAGGATATCCATAGACATAGAGTGATGCACACAAAAGATGATGTCCATGAAAACTTTTAGGTTACCTTGTCCCTTGTCTTACCAACAAGAGGGTTTGTGACTCCTTGAACTAGTGCAAGATGTGGAAGTTGATTGCACTTGTTCTTGCCAAAATGATAAGAGTGAAGTATGTTGGCGGAGTCACCCTCAAGAACTCTCTAGTTCTTCTTCTTTTGGATCCACATCATCTTGATGGGAATCCTTGGAGTTGTAGTCGTACTTGATGAAGTGGAGCTTGAAGTAGTCTTGGGAATCCACTTGACTAAGGTCTTCGGAGCTTCTTCAAATGCATCAATTTCCTCTTGAAGCTTGTCCTTGCCTTTTTGCTCGTAGTCTTGTGGTGGAAGATCATCTTGAGCTTGTGTCCCCTTGAAATAAGTATACTTCTCTTGGTGAGGGACAAACTTTGTCTTGGGGTATTGATCTTCTTCCCACTCAACTCCATTGGCATTGAACTTTCGCTCAAAACCAACACCTTGATTCTTCCGGTGCATTCCTTGCTTGCGCATAATTTCCTCGAATTGCTTACTCCCGGCAAGGCTTTTGTACACTCCTTTCTCTATAATTCCCTTCAATAAACTATTTTCTTGCTCAAGTGTAACTTGGCTAAGAGAATCATTAGTGGAATCAAGAGAACTACTAGAAGCAACAATATTGGATTTAACATGATCATTGTTACTGCTAGAGGAAGAATCTTTCTTGTTCTTGTTACTAGACTTGACTTGAGGCATGTAAGTGGATAAGAGTAAACGCTTGGCAATGTAAGAAGAACTTTTCTTGCGGAGATCATCATTGATTGCCTTTAAGAACTCATGCTCTTGCTCAAGATTTAGCTTTTCAAAGCGTAATTTCTCATGAGCTCTTAAAAGTTCTCGATGATCTTCGAAGATGGTTTCATGAGCTAACTTAAGAGTGTTTAGTTCTTTAGTTAGGGCCTCAATCTTCTCCTTATCATTGTCATTCGTTTTATATTGATTAGCATGTTTAATTGACATTTCATCATAGTATTCATCACTAGAGTTGTCACCAAGCAAATCATCACCTAACAAGTCATCTTCATCACTATTGAAATCAACATACTCGGGGTGTGTTACCTTAGGACCTTTGGCCATGAAGCATCTTCCAATTCCTTCATTTGGTGAGTCAAATATGTCGTAGGAGTTGGTTGACACAAGTGCTAGACCGGCAACACCTTCATCTTGAGTATCTTCGGAGCCGGAGTAATAACTTCTCTCGGAGTGGCTGTCGGAGTCGGAGCCGGATACCCATTCACCAACATGAGCTTGATGTCTTCGTCTTGTGTAGCTCCTTGATGATTTTTCCTTCCTTTCTGAATCCTTGCTTCTCCGTGAGTATCTTCGTTCATAACGATCATCTCTACTCCTTCTCTCTCTTGGTGGTGATCCTTGGCTTCTTCTTTTTGGAGAATCTTCTCTTCTCTTGTAGGGAGCCGTACACTCATTGGAATAGTGTCCGGGTCTTCCACAATTGTAGCAGTTTCGCTCTCGACTAGAAGATCTTTTGTCATTGTAGGACCTTGACTTGGAGCTTCTATCTTTGCTTCTACTCTTGTAGAACTTGTTGAAGTTCTTCACCATTAAGCTCAATTCTTCATTGAAGTCTTGTTTCTCACTTGATGATGTAGGGGCTTCACATGAGGCTTTATAGGCACCACTTGATTTGTTGTGAAGTTCCTCTTTATCCTTAAGTGACATCTCATGAGCAACAATTCTTCCAATCACCTCCGTTGGCTTGAGATCTTTGTAATTGGGCATCATTTGGATCAATGTGCACACGGTATCATATTTTCCATCCAAGGCTCTTAGAATCTTCTTGATGATGAATCTATCGGTCATCTCTTCACTTCCTAAGCCGGCAATCTCATTTGTGATGAGAGCAAGCCTAGAGTACATTTCAGCGACACCTTCACCATCCTTCATCTTGAACTTGTCAAGTTGGCTTTGAAGCACATCCAACTTGGATTCCTTGACGGAGTCGGTACCTTCATGCATATCAATCAAAGTGTCCCAAATTTCCTTCGCATTCTCAAGGCGGCTGATTTTGTTGAATTCTTTGGGGCACAATCCGTTGAAGAGAATATCACAAGCTTGAGCATTGTATTGCAACATCTTCAACTCATCCGCGGTAGCTTCACGGTTCGGTTCTCTCCCATCAAAGAAGTCACCTTGCAAACCAACACACACAATAGCCCAAACGGTGGGGTTATGTCCAAGAATATGCATTTTCATTTTATGCTTCCAACTAGCAAAATTAGTACCATCAAAGTAAGGACCTCTACGGTGATAATTTCCCTCGCTAGACGCCATACTCTCCTAGGTTGTGAAACCAAGGCTATGACCACCAAAAGCTATGGAGATCAAGCAAATGGAGACCAAAGCTCTGATACCACTTGTAGGATCGAAAGTATGTCTAGAGGGGGGGTGATTAGACTACTTGACCAAATAAAAACTTAACCTTTTCCCAATTTTAGTTCTTGGCAGATTTTAGCTAATTTAGGACAAGTCAAGCAATCATCACACAATTCAAGCAAGCATGCAAAGAGTATATAGGCAGCGGAAAGTAAAGCATGCAACTTGCAAGAATGTAAAGGGAAGGGTTTGGAGAATTCAAACGCTATTGGAGACACGGATGTTTTTCCCGTGGTTCGGATAGGTGGTGCTATCCTACATCCACGTTGATGGAGACTTCAACCCACGAAGGGTAACGGTTGCGCGAGTCCACACAGGGCTCCACCCAAGGGCAACGGTTGCGCGAGTCCACACAGGGCTCCACCCACGAAGGGTCCACGAAGAAGCAACCTTGTCTATCCCACCATGGCCATCGCCCACACAGGACTTGCCTCACTAGCGGTAGATCTTCACGAAGTAGGCGATCTCCTTGCCCTTACAAACTCCTTGGTTCAACTCCACAATCTTGTCGGAGGCTCCCAAGTGACACCTAGCCAATCTAGGAGACACCACTCTCCAAGAAGTAACAAATGGTGTGTAGGTAATGAACTCCTTGCTCTTGTGCTTCAAATGATAGTCTCCCCAACACTCAACTCTCTCTCATAGGATTTGGATTTGGTGGAAAGAAGGTTTGAGTGGAAAGCAACTTGGGAAGGCTAGAGATCAAGATTCATATGGTAGGAATGGAATGTCTTGGTCTCAACACATGAGTAGGTGGTTCTCTCTCAGAACATATGAGTTGGAATGGTGTGTGTGCTCTGATGGCTCTCTCATCGAATGAGGAGGAGGTGGAGGGGTATATATAGCCTCCACACAAAATCCAACCGTTACACAGTTTTCCAATCTCGGTGGGACCGAATCAATAAGCTCGGTCGGACCGAAAATGTAAACCTAGTGACCGTTAGTGATTTTCGGTGGGACTGACATGCAACTCGGTAGGACATATATGGTTAGGGTTTGGGCATAACATAATCTCGGTGAGACCGATTACACAAACTCGGTGAGACCGAATTTGGTAATTAGCTAACCAGAGAGTTGGTCGGGCAAACTCGGTGGGACCGATTTGCTCTTTCGGTGAGACCGAGTGGAACTCGGTGAGACCGAAAAGTTACAAAGGGGAAACACTGAGTTTACATTGCAATCTCGGTGGGACCGATTCACTCTTTTGGTAAGACCGAAAAGTTACAAAAGGGAAACAGAGAGTTTGCAACCCCATCTCGGTGAGACCGAGATCCTTATCAGTAGAACCGAATTGCTAGGGTTTGGCAGTGGCTAATGACAAGTGAAACTCGGTGGCGCCGGATAGGAAGAATCGGTAGGACCAAGTTTGGCTTAGGGTTTAGGTCATATGTGGATATGGGAAAGTAGTTGAGGGTTTTGGAGCATATCACTAAGCACATGAAGCAAGAGGCTCATTAAGCAACACCTCATCCCTCCTTAATAGTATTGGCTTTTCCTAAAGACTCAATGTGATCTTGGATCACTAAAATATAAAATGAAGAGTCTTGAGCTTTTGAGCTTGAGCCAATCCTTTGTCCTTAGCATTTTGAGGGTTCCACTTTCACATCCATGCCATGCCAATCATTGAGCTTTCCTGAAATAATCATCTTGGAATAGCATTAGCTCAATGAGCTATATGTTGTTATGAATTACCAAAACCACCTAGGGATAGTTGCACTTTCAATTAGGTATTTTGTGAGCAAACAACTTGTGAGAACAATAATCAACTAGCATAGAAATGTAAAACAAGCATAACATCAAAACTTTAAGCACATAGAGAGGAAACTTGGTATTATTGCAATTCCTACAAGCATATATTCCTCTCATAATAATTTTCAGTAGCATCATGAATGAATTCAACAATATAACCAGCACCTAAAGCATTCTTTTCATGATCTACAAGCATAGAAATTTTATCTCTCCACATAAGCAAAATTCTTCTCATGAATAATAGTGGGAGCAAACTCAACAAAATAATTATCATGTGAGGCATAATCCAATTGAAAACTAAAATCATGATGACAAGTTTCATGGATATCATTATTCTTTATAGCATACAAGTCATCACAATAATCATCATAGATAGCAACCTTGTTCTCATAGTCACTTGGAACCTCTTCCGGAATAGTGGATTCATCATAAAATAAAGTCATGACCTCTCCAAATCCACTTTCATCAATATAATAATCATAAATAGGAGGCATGCTTTCATCATAATAAATTTGCTCATCAAAACGTGGGGGACAAAAAATATCATCTTCATCAAACATAGCTTCCCCAAGCTTGTGGCTTTGCATATCATTAGCATCATGGATATTCAAGGAATTCATACTAACAACATTGCAATCATGCTCATCATTCAAATATTTAGTGCCAAACATTTTATAATTTCTTCTTCTAGCACTTGAGCACAATTATCCTTTCCATCATACTCACGAAAGATATTAAAAAGGTGAAGCGTATGAAACAAACTCAATTCCATTTTTTTGTAATTTTCTTTTATAAACTAAACTAGTGATAAAACAAGAAACTAAAAGACTCGATTGCAAGATCTAAAGATATACCTTCAAGCGCTAACCTCCCCGGCAACGGCGCCAGAAAAGAGCTTGATGTCTACTACACAACCTTCTTCTTGTAGACGTTGTTGGGCCTCCAAGTGCAGAGGTTTGTAGGACAGTAGAAAATTTCCCTCAAGTGGATGACCTAAGGTTTATCAATCCGTAGGAGGCGTAGGATGAAGATGGTCTCTCTCAAACAACCCTGCAACCAAATAACAAAGAGTCTCTTGTGTCCCCAACACACCCAATACAATGGTAAATTATATAGGTGCACTAGTTCGGCGAAGAGATGGTGATACAAGTGCAATATGGATGGTAGATATAGGTTTTTGTAATCTAAAAATATAAAAACAGCAAGGTAACTAATGATAAAAGTGAGCGTAAACGGTATTGCAATGCGTTGAAACAAGGCCTAGGGTTCATACTTTCACTAGTGCAAGTTCCCTCAACAATAATAACGTAATTGGATCATATAACTATCCCTCAACATGCAACAAAGAGTCACTCCAAAGTCACTAATAGCGGAGAAACAACGAAGAGATTATGGTAGGGTACGAAACCACCTCAAAGTTATTCTTTCCAATCAATCCGTTGGGCTATTCCTATAAGTGTCACAAACAGCCCTAGAGTTCGTACTAGAATAACACCTTAAGACACAAATCAACCAAAACCCTAATGTCACCTAGATACTCCAATGTCACCTCAAGTATCCGTGGGTATGATTATACGATATGCATCACACAATCTCAGATTCATCTATTCAACCAACACAAAGGACCTCAAAGAGTGCCCCAAAGTTCTACCGGAGAATCACGACGAAAACGTGTGCCAACCCCTATGCATAGGTTCATGGGCGGAACCCGCAAGTTGATCACCAAAACATACATCAAGTGAATCACGTGATATCCCATTGTCACCACAGATATCCACGGCAAGACATACATCAAGTGTTCTCAAATCTTTAAAGACTCAATCCGATAAGATAACTTCAAAGGGGAAACTCAATTCATTACAAGAGAGTAGAGGGGGGAAGAAACATCATAGGATCCAAATATAATAGCAAAGCTCGCGATACATCAAGATCGTATCACCTCAAGAACACGAGAGAGAGAGAGATCAAACACATAGCTACTGGTACATACCCTCAGCCCCGAGGGAGAACTACTCCCTCCTCGTCATGGAGAGCACCGGGATGATGAAGATGGCCACCGGAGAGGATTCCCCTCCGGCAGGGTGCCGGAACGGGTCTAGATTGGCTTTCGGTGGCTACAGAGGCTTCTGGCGGCGGAACTCCCGATCTATTGTGCTTCGGATGTTTTTAGGGTATATGGAGATATATAGGCGGAAGAAGTACGTCAGGGGGGCCACGAGGGGCCACGAGGGTGGAGGGCGCCCCCCTGCCTCGTGACCTCCTCGCAGATCCCCTGACGTGCACTCCAAGTCTTCTGGGCTTCTTTTCTTCCAAAAATGAGTTCCGTGAAGTTTCAGGTCAATTGGACTCTGTTTGGTTTTCCTATTCTTCGAAACCCTAAAACAGGGTAAAAACAGAAACTGGCACTGGGCTCTGGGTTAATAGGTTAGTCCCAAAAAATGATATAAAAGTGTATAATAAAGCCATAAACATTCAAAACAGTAAATAATATAGCATGGAGCAATCAAAAATTATAGATACGTTGGAGACGTATCAATGTCGTATGCACGAGTAGAACACAAGTGAGTTGTGGGCAATATAAGTCATACTGCTTACCAGCATGTCATACTTTGGTTCGGCGGTATTTGATGAGGGTCCCGGACCGACATTACGCGTACGCTTACGCGAGACTGGTTCTACCAACGTGCTTTGCACATAGGTGGTTGGCGGGTGTCAGTTTCTCCAACTTTAGTTGAACCGAGTGTGGCTACGCCCGGTCCTTGCGAAGGTTAAAACAACACGAACTTGACAAACTATCTTGTGGTTTTGATGCGTAGGTAAGAACGGTTCTTGCTCAGCCCGTAGCAGCCACGTAAAACTTGCAACAACAAAGTAGAGGACGTCTAACTTGTTTTTGCAGGGCATGTTGTGATGTGATATGGTCAAGACATGATGCTAAATTTTATTGTATGAGATGATCATGTTTTGTAACCGAGTTATCGGCAACTGGCAGGAGCCATATGGTTGTCGCTTTATTGTATGCAATGCAATCGCCCTGTAATGCTTTACTTTATCACTAAGCGGTAGCGATAGTCGTAGAAGCATAAGATGGCGAGACGACAACGATGCTACGATGGAGATCAAGGTGTCGCGCCGGTGACGATGGTGATCATGACGGTGCTTCGAGATGGAGATCACAAGCACAAGATGATGATGGCCATATCATATAACTTATACTGATTGTATGTGATGTTTATCTTTTATGCATCTTATCTTGCTTTGATTGACGGTAGCATTATAAGATGATCTCTCACTAAATTTCAAGATAAAAGTGTTCTCCCTGAGTATGCACCGTTGCCAAAGTTCATCGTGCCCAGACACCACGTGATGATCGAGTGTGATAAGCTCTACGTCCATCTACAACGGGTGCAAGCCAGTTTTGCACACGCAGAATACTCAGGTTAAACTTGACGAGCCTAGCATATGGAGATATGGCCTCGGAACACTGAGACCGAAAGGTCGAGCGTGAATCATATAGTAGATATGATCAACATAGTGATGTTCACCATTGAAAGCTACTCCATTTCACGTGATGATCGGTTATGGTTTAGTTGATATGGATCACGTGATCACTTAGAGGATTAGAGAGATTTCTACCTAAGTGGAAGTTCTTAAGTAATATGATTAATCGAACTTAAATTTATCATAAACTTAGTGCCTGATAGTATCTTGCTTGTCTATGTTATTTGTAGATAGATGGCCCGTGCTGTTGTTCCATTGAATTTTAATGCATTCCTTGAGAAAGCAAAGTTGAAAGATGATGGTAGCAATTACACGGACTGGGTCCGTAACTTGAGGATTATCCTCATTGCTGCACAGAAGAATTACGTCCTGGAAGCACCGCTAGGTGCCAACCTGCTGCAGGAGCAACACCAGATGTTATGAACGTCTGGCAGAGCAAAGCTGATGACTACTCGATAGTTCAGTGTGCCATGCTTTACGGCTTAGAACCGGGACTTCAACGACGTTTTGAAGTCATGGAGCATATGAGATGTTCCAGGAGTTGAAGTTAATATTTCAAGCAAATGCCCAGATTGAGAGATATGAAGTCTCCAATAAGTTCTATAGCTGCAAGATGGAGGAGAGTAGTTCTGTCAGTGAACATATACTCAAAATGTCTGGGTATCATAATCACTTGACTCAACTGGGAGTTAATCTCCCTGTTGATAGTGTCATTGACAGAGTTCTTCAATCACAACCACCAAGCTACAAGAGCTTCGTGATGAACTATAACATGCAAGGGATGGATAAGACGATTCCCGAGATCTTCGCAATGCTAAAGGCGCGGAGGTAGAAATCAAGAAGGAGCATCAAGTGTTGATGGTCAATAAGACCACCAGTAAGAAAAAGGCAAAGGGAAAAAGAAGGGGAACTTTAAGAAGAACAGCAAACAAGTTGTTGTCAAGAGAAGAAACCCAAGTCTGGACCTAAGCCTGAGATGAGTGCTTCTACTGCAAGTAGACTGGTCACTGAAGTGAACTGCCCCAAGTATTTGGCGGATAAGAAGGATGGCAAGGTGAACAAAGGTATATGTGATATAATGTTATTAATGTGTACCTTACTAGAGCTCGCAGTAGCACCTGGGTATTTGATACTGGTTTGTTGCTAACATTTGCAACTCGAAACAGGGGCTACGGATTAAGCGAAGATTGGCTAAGGACGAGGTGACGATGCGCGTGGGAAATGGTTTCAAAGTCGATGTGATTGCGGTCGGCACGCTACCTCTACATCTACCTTCAGGATTAGTTTTAGACCTAAATAATTGTTATTTGGTGCCAGCGTTGAGCATGAACATTATATCTGGATCTTGTTTGATGCGAGACGTTTATTCATTTAAATCAGAGAATAATGGTTGTTCTATTTATATGAGTAATACCTTTTATGGTCATGCACCCTTGAAGAGTGGTCTATTTTTGATGAATCTCGATAGTAGTGATACACATATTCATAATATTGAAGCCAAAAGATGCAGAGTTGATAATGATAGTGCAACTTATTTGTGGCACTGCCGTTTAGGTCATATCAGTGTAAAGTGCATGAAGAAACTCCATACTGATGGACTTTTGGAATCACTTGATTATGAATCACTTGGTACTTGCGAACCGTGCCTCATGGGCAAGATGACTAAAACGCCATTCTCCGGAACTATGGAGAGAGCAACTGATTTATTGGAAATCATACATACAGATGTGTGTGGTCCGATGAATATTGAGGCTCGCGGCGGGTATCGTTATTTTCTCACCTTCACAGATGATTTAAGAAGATATGGATATATCTACTTAATGAAACATAAGTCTGAAACATTTGAAAGTTCAAAGAATTTCAGAGTGAAGTTGGAATCATCGTAACAAGAAAATAAAGTTTCTACGATATGATCGTGGAGGAGAATATTTGAGTTAAGAGTTTGGTCTTCATTTAAAACAATGCAGAATAGTTTCGCAACTCACGCCACCCGGAACACCACATCGTAATGGTGTGTTCGAACGTCATAATCATACTTTACTAGATATGGTGCGATCTATGATGTCTCTTACAGATTTACCGCTATTGTTTTGGGGTTATGCTTTAGAGACAGCTGCATTCACGTTAAATAGGGCACCATTGAAATCTGTTGAGACGACGCCTTATGAACTGTGGTTTGGCAAGAAACCAAAGTTGTCATTTCGAAAGTTTGGTGCTGCGATGGTTTTGAAAAAACTTCAACCTGATAAGCTCAAACCCAAATCGGAGAAATGTGTCTTCATAGGATACCCAAAGGAAACTGTTGGGTACACCTTCTATCACAGATCCGAAGGCAAGACTTTCGTTGCTAAGAATGGATCCTTTCTAGAGAAGGAGTTTCTCTCGAAAGAAGTGAGTGGGAGGAAAGTAGAACTTGATGAGGTAACTGTACCTGCTCCCTTATTGGAAAGTGGTACATCACAGAAACCGGTTTCTGTGACACCTACACCAATTAGCGAGGAAGCTAATGATAATGATCATGAAACTTCAGATCAAGTTACTACCGAACCTCGTAGATCAACCAGAATAAGATCCACACCAGAGTGGTACGGTAATCCTGTTATGGAAGTCATGCTACTAGATCATGATGAACCTACGAACTATGAAGAAGCGATGGTGAGCCCAGATTCCGCAAAATGGCTAGAAGCCATGAAATCTGAGATGGGATCCATGTATGAGAACAAAGTGTGGACTTTGGTTGACTTGCCCGTTGATCGGCAAGCAATTGAGAATAAATGGATCTTCAAGAAGAAGACTGACGCTAATGTTATTGTCTACAAAGCTTGACTTGTTGCAAAAGGTTTTCGACAAGTTCAAGGGATTGACTACGATGAGACCTTCTCACCCATAGCGATGCTTAAGTCTGTCCGAATCATGTTAGCAATTGCCGCATTTTATGATTATGAAATTTGGCAAATGGATGTTAAAACTGCATTCCTGAATGGATTTCTGGAAGAAGAGTTGTATATGATGCAGCCAGAAGGTTTTGTCGATCCAAAGGGAGCTAACAAAGTGTGCAAGCTCCAGCGATCCATTTATGGACTGGTGCAAGCCTCTCGGAGTTGGAATAAACGCTTTGATAGTGTTTTCAAAGCATTTGGTTTTGTACAGACTTTTGGAGAAGCCTGTATTTACAAGAAAGTGAGTGGGAGCTCTATAACATTTCTGATATTATATGTGGATGCCATATTATTGATTGGAAATGATATAGAATTTCTTGATAGCATAAAGGGATACTTGAATAAGAGTTTTTCAATGAAAGACCTCGGTGAAGCTGCTTACATATTGGGCATTAAGATCTATAGAGATAGATCAAGACGCTTAATTGGACTTTCACAAAGCACATACCTTGACAAAGTTTTGAAGAAGTTCAAAATGGATCAAGCAAAGAAAGGGTTCTTGCCTGTGTTACAAGGTGTGAAGTTGAGTAAGACTCAATGTCCGACCACCGCAGAAGATAGAGAGAAAATGAAAGATGTTCCCTATGCTTCAGCCATAGGCTCTACCATGTATGCAATGCTGTGTACCAGACCTGATGTGTGCCTTGCTATAAGTCTAGCAGGGAGGTACCAAAGTAATCCAGGAGTGGATCACTGGACAGCGGTCAAGAACATCCTGAAATACCTGAAAAGGACTAAGGATATGTTTCTCGTATATGGAGGTGACAAAGAGCTCATCGTAAATGGTTACGTTGATGCAAGCTTTGACACTAATCCGGATGATTCTAAATCGCAAACCGGATACGTGTTTATACTGAATGGTGGAGCTATCAGTTGGTGCAGTTCTAAACAAAGCGTCGTGGCGGGATCTACATGTGAAGTGGAGTACATAGCTGCTTCGGAAGCAGCAAATGAAGGAGTCTGGATGAAGGAGTTCATATCCGATCTAGGTGTCATACCTAGTGCATCGGGTCCAATGAAAATCTTTTGTGACAATACTGGTGCAATTGCCTTGGCGAAGGAATCCAGATTTCACAAGAGGACCAAGCACATCAAGAGACGCTTCAATTCCATTCGGGATTGAGTCCAAGTGGGAGACATAGAAATTTGCAAGATACAAACAGATTTGAATGCTGCAGACCCGCTGACTAAGCCTCTTCCATGAGCAAAACATGATCAACACCAAGGCTCCATGGGTGTTAGAATCATTACTGTGTAATCTAGATTATTGACTCTAGTGCAAGTGGGAGACTGAAGGAAATATGCCCTAGAGGCAATAATAAAGTTATTATTTATTTCCTTATATCATGATAAATGTTAATTATTCATGCTAGAATTGTATTAACCGGAAACATAATACAGGTGTGAATACATAGACAAATAGAGTGTCACTAGTATGCCTCTATTTGACTAGCTCGTTGATCGAAGATGGTTATGTTTCTTAACCATAGACATGAGATGTCATTTGATTAACGGGATCACATCATTAGGAGAATGATGTGATTGACTTGACCCATTCCATTAGCTTAGCACTTGGTCGTTTAGTTTGTTGCTATTGCTTTCTTCATAACTTATACATGTTCCTATGACTATGAGATTATGCAACTCCCGTTTACCGGAGGAACACTTTGTGTGCTACCAAATGTCACAACATAACTGGGTGATTATAAAGGTGCTCTACAGGTGTCTCCGAAGGTACTTGTTGGGTTGGCGTATTTCGAGATTAGGATTTGTCACTCCGATTGTCGGAGAGGTATCTCTGGGCCCTCTCGGTAATGCACATCACTTAAGCCTTGCAAGCATTGCAACTAATAAGTTAGTTGCGGGATGATGTATTATGGAACGAGTAAAGAGACTTGCCGGTAACGAGATTGAACTAGGTATTGAGATACCAACGATCGAATCTCGGGCAAGTAACATACCGATGACAAAGGGAACAACGTATGTTGTTATGTGATCTGACCGATAAAGATCTTCGTAGAATATGTGGGAGCCAATATGAGCATCCAGGTTCTGCTATTGGTTATTGATCGGAGACATGTCTCGGTCATGTCTACATAGTTCTCGAACCCGTAGGGTCCGCACGCTTAAAGTTTCGGTGACGATTGTATTATGAGTTTATGTGATTTGATGTACCGAAGGTAGTTCGGAGTCCCGGATGAGATCGGGGACATGACGAGGAGGCTCGAAATGGCCGAGACGTAAAGATCGATATATTGGACGACTTTCGGTGTCAAAACCGGCGGATCTCGGGTAGGGGGTCCCGAACTGTGCGTCTAGGCCGGATGGTAATAGGAGACGAGGGACACAATGTTTTACCCAGGTTTGGGCCCTCTTGATGGAGGTAAATCCCTACGTCCTGCTTGATTAATATTGATGATATGGGTAGTACAAGAGTAGATCTACCATGAGATCGAGGAGGCTAAACCCTAAAAGCTAGCCTATGGTATGATTGTTGTATGATGAAGTTGTCCTATGGACTAAAACCCTCCGGTTTATATAGACACTGGAGAGGGTTAGGGTTACACAAAGTCAATTACAATGGTAGGAGATCTTGATATCCGCATCGCCAAGCTTGCCTTCCACGCCAAGGAAAGTCCCATCCGGACACGGGACGGAGTCTTCAATCTTGTATCTTCATAGTCCTGGAGTTCGGCTGAAGGTATAGTCCGGCTACCCGAACACCCCCTAATCTGGGACTACCTCAGTAGCCCCTGAACCAGGCTTCAATGACGACGAGTCCGGCGCGCAGATTGTCTTCGGCATTGCAAGGCGGGTTCCTCCTCCAAATTCTTCATAAAAGTTTGTAAACACCAAGAGTAGTGTCCGGCTCTGCAAAATAAGCTTCCACGTATTGCCATAGAGAGAATAATATTAACACAAATCTAATCTGCTGACGTATTCCGCAGTGTGACATCACACTACGGCCAAGCCTTTATTCGAATCGTTTTCACTTCTCCACCTCAGCGTGTTTTGCGAGGCGGTTTCCTTGGCACGTCTTGTCAAAGCAGAGATCGTGTCCCCTTTGTTTACGGGATTCTCGTTAATACGGACGTGGGTAACCCAACCGCGCCACTTATCACGGCGCTTGGGAGGCAAGCGAGTTTTACTAGGCTGGTGGGGATGCATAGTCGCATCCGCCCATATAAGGGGATAAGGACCCACCTTTTTACCTATGCCTTCTTCCTCCTTTGCCTACCCATCTTCTGCGCACCCGAGCTCCAACGCCCAAGCCCGCACTTCCTACCTCCACCCTCTCCAACAATGTCCGGAGCGGGAGGCAAGTGGATGGTCTACTCCGTCATGGAGGGCCATGTCAAAAGGTTAAGGAAGGCCGGATACTTGTCCAAAGACATCGTGCACCGGCTTCCTGAGGAGGGGCAGCTTCTCCCCACCCCAAGGCCCCATGAGAGGGTAGTATTTCTTCCCCACTTCCTCCGCGGACTGGGTTTTCCTCTCCACCCATTTGTCTGCGGGCTCATGTTCTACTATGGCCTAGATTTCCATGATCTGGCCCCGAACTTCATCCTCAATATCTTGGCATTTATCGTCGTGTGCGAGGCTTTCCTCTACATTCGCCCCCATTTCGGCCTCTGGCTCAAGACCTTCAACGTCAAGCCAAAGGTGGTGCGCGGCAACCAGGCGGAGTGTGGAGGTGCCATGGCGGGCAAAATTGCCAACGTCCTATGGCTCGAGGGCTCCTTTGTGGAGACCTTGAAGGGGTGGCAGTCAGGGTGGTTTTACATCACCGAGCCACGCGATCCGAAGTGGATCGCAGCCCCTGAATTCCGATCCGGACCCCCTACGCGGCTCACGTCCTGGAAGGAGACGAGCTTGTCGTGGGGCGACGAAGAAGAGTTGACCGGACTACAAAAATGCATCCAGTCCCTAGTGAGCAAGCAGCTCAAGCTTGTCAATGTAATCCAGGTCATGCTCGTCCGCCGGATCCTTCCGTTTCAAGAACGGGACTTCAATTTGTGGGAGTTCAACCCGGCGCAGCACCGAACTCTAAGCAGGCTCTTCGACACGACGTACGAAGATGTCTGGAGGGGGCTAACCAAAGGCGTCGAGGCTCCCACATTCGCCTCCGAAGACCGCGGATTCAGCTCGCAGCATCCTGCTGGCGAGGTAAGATATTTTCATCTTTTACAGGATGTTAAGTTTTTTCATAGTTTGACTCTATGCGGGATCTAAACTCCCTCACCTTTGACAGGATTGGCGGGAGAAGTCCGGACAGATTAACTGTCCGGCTCCCTTGCCCGAAGACCCAGCCCCTGCTCTCCTAGAGAAGCTGCTGGTTCCGGCACCTTATGTGGTGCCGGAGAAGAAGGCCAAGAAGAAGAAGGCCACGAGGACTCAAAAGAGTTCCCGGCATATGGTGGTGTCGGACTCGTCGTTCGACGAGTCCGAGACGCACTCCTCCCGTGATGGCGAGGAGGAGGAAGAATAAACCTCTCCCCCTCCAGCGGGAGGAGGAAAGAAGAGGGAGGCCGCCCCAGTAGGGGAGGCCGAGGGGTCCAAGAAGAGGAAAACCCCTCCGCCGGACTACGTCCCCGACGCCGACGAGGACGAAGAGGGGTGGCTGGACAGGGCCAAGCGTCCGGTGAGATCGTAAGTGTTCGGATACCAGAGTAACTCGTGATATTCCTTTTATTGCACAGCTTTCCCTAATGTCAGATATAATCATGCAGTCCACCCAAGGACGGGCTCGACGAGTCGTCGAGCGGCTCCCTGGATTCATCAGACGTGAATTTAGTTCCGACCGCTGCTTCCCCCTGTGCTGCGGATGACGCCGAAGTGGCGTCGCGACAAGCTCCGGGGCGAGAGGAGGCGGTCCAGGAGGAGCCGCGAGGTGACCTCCCGGACTCCAGGAGTGAAGGGGACAAGACCCCCCTGGGCTCCAAGTCCGGCTTTAAGCCGGACACTGCGCCGGAATCATCAACGGTTCCAGAGCGCGATAGGCGAACTCCTGCCAAGAGGAGCAAGCCCACTGAGCCGGCGTCCTCCGTCCAATCGGAGGCGCCGGACAATCTGCTGGAGGAGCTTAAGGGCGCCTCCATCGACGAGGAGCACCGTGCCATCATGAGTACGGTGATCCAGAAGGTTTGGTCCGCCAAAAGCGGACTGACTGAAGCTTGTGCTAGCCTTCTAACAGGCTTCAAGGTAAGTAAAAATATGTAAAAATATTACCGTATAGACAGTAGCCCCTGATGCTCTGTTTGGCGTTCGGAAGGAAAATCCGAATAGAGGATCTATTAAATATCGCAGGAGTCTAACTAAAAAGGAGTAAATATACGTATGTAGGCTTCGCTGCTGGCCACCGCCGCACTGACTGCGGAGGTGGGTGCCCTGAAGCAGGGCCTCGAGCGGACCGAGCAAGAGCTCGGCCTTGCCAAATGGCAGCTCGAGGAGAAAGAAGGTAAGAGATACCTTATAGAAAAAATGCCTATAGGGAGGCGCAATTGCAAAAAATGACAGGAGTATACTGCTTATTGTAGGGGCCACAACTGAGGTGGCGACCCTCAAGCAGGCGCTGTCCGAGGCCGAGAAGAAAGCGGCCACGGAGCGCGTCGAGCAGGAGAAATTTGAGGCGCAAGTCGGCGAGGTGCGGCAAGAGCTTTAGGTTCTCATGCAAAAACATGAGAGTTTGGAGCTCGACTCGAAGACGCGAGCGTCCGAGCTTGCTGCGGCCCTTAAAACTGCCAAATCTGCCAAGGCCGAAGCCCAGAAGGCCCTCCAGGAATTGGATGCAGTGAAAAAGATAGCGGCGGGTAAGGCATTCTATATGCAAAGCAGACATATAAAAGTAAACTACTTGTTACTTACCCGAATCCGGAGCTCTCCAGGGGCATTTGCAGATCTTCCCCGCAGCGTATCCGATGCCGCCGCATTCTACCGAGCCGAGGAAGGCAGCTCGACGGAGAAGGTGTTCTGGTCTCAGTACGCTGAGGCCGGACACCCTGTGCCCTTGAGAGACCAGCTAAAGCAGCTGGTCGAGCTCCACAAGGCGGCCGAACAGGCCCTGAAGGGCTTCATAGTTCGGCTGTGGCCTAGAGAGGCCCTGCCTGGGAGCTACTTCGGACTAGTGCAGCGGCTGGTGGAGGCTTGTCCAAGGCTCAAGGTCATCAAGCACTCCGTCTGCATCGAAGGTGCCCGTAGGGCCCTTGCCCGTGCAAAGGTGCATTGGGGTAAGCTGGACGGTGAGAAGCTTGTGAAGGACGGGCCGCCGCCGGGGAAGGAGCATCGCAAGCCCGAGAACTATTACAAGGATGTTCTTGCTAGTACCCGCCTTGTGGCGGATGAATGTACGAAGGATGTAATTTTTGAATGAACTCGCTCATGTTATCCTGTGCGCTGAAAACTTGTTCATATGCGCTAAGCAATGCTTGAATTTAAAATATTACTTTCTGTGCGGCCGTTTATCAAAAAATTGAGAGATGGCCAGTCGTCGGCTTCTGCCCCCATGCCACTAGTGCTGGGGTGTTCGGGATAAACCTAAGCGCTCTTTTTCGCATGATTGGGTCCGTCGAGGGAGGCGGTCAGCACAACGAACAAGGCAATTGGACTATAATGCTTGAACACTCTCACTTAGCCATAGAACTCTATAATTTTAAATTTCGGTGAAGCCCCTAGTATTCGGAAGACCGAGTTCGGGGCGCTATCCACGCCTTGGCCGGACAAAGCCGGTTCCTCGCTCGAAGCGGCATAAGCCTTTAAGGACTCGAAAAACCTCTCGAACAGCGACCGGTCTCTCGCCTCATCATGATAGTCAGTTTTAGCTTTCTCCACTGAGGTGCTCGGCCCAGCTCAACTGGGGCACAATCGTAGTGGTTCTCCTAGTGCTACCTTAGCCGATATAGCGGAACGTAAGGCACCAAAACATAGGAGCCGGGCAAACCCAACTATTAACCCAAATCATGATTCGGAGCCGATGCATATAGTGCTATAAGTTCGAGGTGCCGCACTTGCGAAAGTGGACGGACTTCTCACGCCATATTGATGGGTACTGAAGCCCCTGGCGTATTTTGCCATACCACGGTGTACGGATGCAGGATGTTATTAATAAACATATATATAAAAAGAGGGTAATGCAAAAAATAGACAAAAAGCTATGCATTGTTTATAGAAAGGCTGCTATGAAAGCGGAATGATACAAATAGTGCGATAAGCAAAATAAATTGGACTATTTAACATGTCCTGGCCAGGGGCAGGCCGCGGAATTTTATTAAAAACATGTATACTGCTCGCAATAGAGACCACCTGGGAGTTCCATAATGCGGCGTGGCTTGTCTGCTTCCCTGGATCTTGCATCGTTTGTGCGGCAGTTGAATTGCCGAACGGGTCGTCCGAAGTATGGAGTCCTGAGAGTAAGAGAAAAAAAGAAGGAATCCGGCAGCCCCTGGTGCGGTTTAAGCCGTATTTCGGGCGTGCCGTGATAGTGCCCCTTCCCCTGTGCCCATGGTATTTCAAGAGCGTAGTTATGTACGCGAAGCGCTGGTTTCGCTATATCGCGAGGGCTAGGGTTGGGGCCGCATTGCTATGCTAGCTCGGAACGTGCCAGGCGGTCTTGTTGTAGGGTACTCCGGGCGCGCTTGACAGTGTCCGGCTTTTTGAAGGCCGAACTAGAGAACTGCCTAGAGAGGATGCTTTGTACTTCTGCTCCGAGTGCTGCCGTGTGCTCCTCCGTTCGGAGGGAGCGTTCAGTGTTCCCATTGACCGTGATTACTCCTCTAGGGCCTGGCATCTTGAGCTTGAGGTATGCATAGTGCGGTACCGCGTTGAATTTTGCGAATGCGGTTCACCCGAGCAGTGCGTGATAGCCACTACGGAACGGGACTATGTCGAAGATTAACTCCTCGCTTTGGAAGTTATCCGGAGATCCGAAGACCACTTCCAGTGTAACTGAGCCTGTACAGTTGGCTTCTACACCTGGTATGATGCCTTTAAAGGTCGTTTTGGTGGGCTTGATCCTCGTGGGATCTATGCCCATCTTTCGCACTGTATCCTGGTAAAGAAGGTTCAGGCTGCTGCCGTCGTCCATGAGGACTCTTGTGAGGTGAAATCCGTCAATGATTGGGTCTAGAACCAATGTGGCGAAGCCGCCGTGACGGATGCTAGTGGGGTGGTCCCTTCGATCAAAGGTGATCGGGCAGGAGGACCATGGGTTGAACTTTGGGGCAACTGCCTCCATCGCATATACGTCCCGTAACGCACGCTTCTGCTCCCTCTTGGGGATGTGGGTTGCATATATCATGTTCACCGTCCGCACTTGCAGGGGAAATCCCTTCTGTCCACTATTGTTCGGCGGCCTGGGCTCCTCCTCGTCGTCGCTATGCAGCCCCTTGTCTTTGTTTTCGGCTCTTAACTTGCCTGCCTGCTTGAACACCCAACAATCCCTGTTGGTGTGTTTGGCTGGCTTTTCGGGGGTGCCATGTATCTGGCACAAGCGGTTGAGTATTCGGTCCAAACTGGACGGGCCCTAAGTTTTTCTTTTGAATGGCTGTTTCCATTGACCGGATTTGTAGCCTCGGAATCCGGCATTAACTGCCGTATCCTCGTTGCTGTCGCTGTTAACGCGGCATTTTTGTTTGTTCCGACGCGACCTGTCACTTTTGTCCTTGGTATTCGAATTACCAGTGTTCTTGGTTAAGTTGTTACTACGAGCTAGCCAGCTGTCTTCTCCCGCGCAAAAGCGGGTCATGAGTGTCGTGAGGGCTGCCATAGATTTTGGCCTTTCCTGTCCCAGGTGCCGGGCCAACCACTCGTCACGGATATTATGCTTGAAGGCCGCTAAGGCCTCTGCGTCCGGACAGTCGACTATCTGGTTTTTATTTGTTAGGAACCATGTCCAGAATTGCCTGGCCGATTCTTCTAGCTGCTGAATTATGTGGCTTAGGTCATCGGCGTCCGGTGGTCGCACATAAGTGCCCTGGAAGTTGTCAAGGAATGCGGCTTCCAGGTCCTCCCAAGAACCGATTGAGTTTGCTGGCAAGCTGTTAAGCCAATGCCGGGCCGGTCCCTTAAGTTTGAGTGGGAGGTATTTGATGGCGTGTAGATCATCGCCGCGGGCCATGTGGATATGAAGGAGATAATCCTCGATCCATACCGCAGGATCTATTGTGCCATCGTACGATTCGATGTTTACGGGTTTGAAGCCCTCAGGGATTTTATGATCCATTACTTCATCTGTGAAGCATAGTGGGTGTGCGGCGCCTCTGTATTGGGATATATCACGATGCAGCTTGAAGGAGCTTTGTCTGTTGAGTTCGGCCTAGCCGGCTTCATTGCGTCCAGAGTGACGATCACCGTCACGTGCCGTGGGGCGCCTGCGCAATCTGTAGATCGATCTTGTTTGCCTTGCCTTGTCCTCCAGGATGTCGCACAGGTCAGGCGCATTTTCCCGTGCCTTAGTATGCTTGACGCGGTGCCGGGGCATGGCTTGAGTGGAGGGCCAAGAGGCCTCTCTGTCGCGGCCACGAGGTGGCCGGTCGGCCATGTCATGCGCTGGTGATGTAGGTGCTTCCTCCTCTAGTCGGGGTAGCAGCCTGCGCTTTGGGTAACTCTTGGAGGGGCGTTCGAGTTTATACTCTTTGGCCGCAAGGACTTCAGTCCATCTGTCAGCTAGCAAATCCTGATCAGCTCTAAGCTGTTGCTGCTTTTTCTTGAGGCTGCTTGCCGTGGCCATGAGCCTGCGTTTAAAATGCTCTTGTTTGGCAAGATCCTCTGGCACGACGAACTCGTCGTCGTCGAGGCTTGCCTCGTCTTTGGAGGGAGGCGTATAATTATCGTCCTCAACCTCTTGGTCCGCCGCCCTCTCGTGAGGGCTGGCTTCTCTGTCTTCCTGTGCTGAATTTTGCTGGAGGGGGTGTTCTTCGGTGCTATCCGGAGTAGTATTATCTCCCGTGCCGGAATCACCATTTTTGCTTTGGAGGGATTTAGAGCGGCGCCGCTGACGCTGGCGCTTGGGCTGTTTCTTAGAGGTATCGTCCTCCGCTGTTCCATCGCCATCTCCATCCTTTGGAGTGTCCACCATATATATGTCATATGACGAGGTGGCCTTCCAACGCCCTACAGGTGCTGGTTCTTGTTCGTCTCCTGCATCGTCGTCCATGCCGTCGATGTCTTCGGAGTCGAAGTCAAGCATGACGGTTAAGTCATCGACAGTGGCTACGAAGTGGGTGGTGGGTGGGTTTTGAATTTCTTCATTGTCCGTATCCCAACCTTGCTGACCGTAGTATGGCCAGGGCTCTCCTGATAAAGAGAGATACTTTAGGGAATTTAGGATGTCGCCGAAGGGCGAGTGTTGAAAGATGTCCGCGGCGGTGAACTCCATTATCGGCGCCCAATCGGATTCGATCGGCGGGGGCGCGGGGGGCTCGGAGTTCAGAGAGGAATCCGGCTCCTCGGAGTCACGGGCCATGCAGAGTGCGGGGCTGGAGTTCGGCTCGATCGCCTCTGAGATCACAGCCCCTGAGGCAGCATCCAACCGCTGATCCTCGATTGGCGCAGTGGGCTCCGAATCAATGGTCGGAGCCGATGCGTGTGCGGCCTCCAAGGCGCTGTTCGGCGGCAGAGCTACATCATGCCCATCTAGACAGTGCAGCACGCTTGGCTGTGGTTCGAATCCGTCGAAGATCAAGTCCCCGCGGATGTCAGCCGTGTAGTTTAGGCTTCCAAACCTGACCTGATGGCCAGGGGCGTAACTTTCGATCTGCTCAAGGTGACCAAGCGAGTTGGCCCGCAGTGCGAAGCCGCCGAAGATGAAGATTTGTCCGGGGAGAAAAGTCTCACCCTGGACTACATCATGGTTGATGATCGAAGAAGCCATCGGGCCTGAATGCGACGACACAGAGGAACTCTCAATGAAAGCACCAATGTCGGTGTCAAAACCGGCGGATCTCGGGTAGGGGGTCCCGAACTGTGCGTCTAGGCCGGATGGTAACAGGAGACGAGGGACACAATGTTTTACCCAGGTTCGGGCCCTCTTGATGGAGGTAAAACCCTACGTCCAGCTTGATTAATATTGATGATATGGGTAGTACAAGAGTAGATCTACCACGAGATCGAGGAGGCTAAACCCTAAAAGCTAGCCTATGGTATGATTGTTGTATGATGAAGTTGTCCTACGGACTAAAACCCTCCGGTTTATATAGACATCGGAGAGGGTTAGGGTTACACAAAGTCGGTTACAATGGTAGGAGATCTTGAATATCCGCATCGCCAAGCTTGCCTTCCACGCCAAGTAAAGTCCCATCCGGACACGGGACAGAGTCTTCAATCTTGTATCTTCATAGTCCTGGAGTCCGGCTGAAGGTATAGTCCGGCTACCCGAACACCCCCTAATCCGGGACTCCCTCAGTAGCCCCTGAAGCAGGCTTCAATGACGACGAGTCCGGTGCGCAGATTTTCTTCGGCATTGCAAGGCGGGTTCCTCCTCCAAATTCTTCATAAAAGTTTGTAAACACCAAGAGTAGTGTCCGGCTCTACAAAATAAGCTTCCACGTATTGCCATAGAGATAATAATATTAACACAAATCTAATCTGCTGACGTATTCCGCAGCGTGACATCAGACTACGGCCAAGCCTTTATTCGAATCGTTTTCACTTCTCCACCTCAGCGTGTTTTGCGAGGAGGTTTCCTTGGCACGTCTTGTCAAAGCAGAGATCGTGTCCCCTTTGTTTACGGGATTCTCGTTAATACGGACGTGGGTAACCCAACCGCGCCACTTATCATGGCGCTTGGGAGGCAAGCGAGTTTACTAGGCTGGTGGGGACGCATAGTCGCATCCGCCCATATAAGGGGATAAGGATCCACCTTTTTACCTACGCCTTCTTCCTCCTTTGCCTACCCATCTTCTGCGCACCCGAGCTCCAGCGCCCAAGCCCGCACTTCCTACCCCCACCCTCTCCAACAATGTCCGGAGCGGGAGGCAAGTGGATGGTCTCCTCCATCATGGAGGGCCATGTCAAAAGGTTAAGGAAGGCCGGATACTTGTCCAAAGACATCGCGCACCGGCTTCCTGAGGAGGGGCAGCTTCTCCCCACCCCAAGGCCCCATGAGAGGGTAGTATTTCTTCCCCACTTCCTCCGCGGACTGGGTTTTCCTCTCCACCCATTTGTCCGCGGGCTCATGTTCTACTATGGCCTAGATTTCCAAGATCTGGCCCCGAACTTCATCCTCAATATCTCGGCATTTATCGTCGTGTGCGAGGCTTTCCTCTGCATTTGCCCCCATTTCGGCCTCTGGCTCAAGACCTTCAACGTCAAGCCAAAGGTGGTGCGCGGCAACCAGGCGGAGTGCGGAGGTGCCATGGCGGGCAAAATTGCCAACGTCCTATGGCTCGAGGTCTCCTTTGTGGAGACCTTGAAGGGGTGGCAGTCAGGGTGGTTTTACATCACCGAGCCACGCGATCCGAAGTGGATCGCAGCCCCTGAATTCCGATCCGGACCCCCTACGCGGCTCACGTCCTAGAAGAAGACGTACGACTACTTCCTCTACATTGTGTCAACGCTTCCGTTGCCGGTCTCCGAGGGTACATAGACAACACTCTCCCCTCTCATTGCTATGCATCACCATGATCTTGCGTGTGCGTAGGAATTTTTTTGAAATTACTGCGTTCCCAAACATTGTATCTCTTAACAGTATATCGGCCATCTCAGCATGACACTTCTTCAACTATGAAACGTGGAACACATCGTGAACTCCTGACAATCCCTCAGGTAACTCCAACTTGTAGGCAACTTCTCCCATCCGTTCGAACACGATACGGTCCTACAAATCTCGGGGCTAACTTTCCCTTAACTCCAAAATGTTTCACTCGTCGCAAGGGTGATACTCGCAAATATGCTCTATCTCCAATTTCATATGTTACCTCCTTGCATTTCGAGTCTGCGTAACCCTTCTGCCTGGACTGAGCAATCTTCAGTCTATCGCGAATCAGTTTAACCTTGTCCTCAGACTCCTTGATTAAGTCTGGTCCAAACAACTGGAGGTCTCCTATTTCATCCCACATCAACGGCGTTCTGCACCTGCGTCCATACAAAGCTTCAAACAGTGCCATCTTCAAACTGGCTTGGTAGCTATTGTTGTACGAGAACTCTGCGTTAGGCAAATTGTCATCCCAGCTAGATCCATAATCTAGCGCACAGGCTCTCAACATGTCCTCCAAAATCTGATTGACTCTCTCAGTCTGTCCATCCGTTTGCGGGTGAAATGCTGTACTGAACTCCAATCTTGTTCCCAAAGTCTGGTGTAACTGATGCCAAAACTTTCAAGTAAGCTGTGTTCCTCTATCTGATACGATGGTCCTCGGAACTCCATGTAGACATATGATCCTCGACATATATATCTTTGTCACATCCCTAGTTCTGGTATGACCTAGGCTAGCCTTCATGTTTGCATCATGTTTAAATTTCATTGAAATTTGAAATGGGGATTTGTGAAACCCTCAGAAATCATTTCTGGAAATGACCCAGATAAAAATTGCTCCAAAAAGGTCCAAGAAAATGTTCATGTTGCTCTCTGAAAATATTGGACAGAGATAAAAATCAAACCAATATTTTCATGAGCTCATAAATATTTATTTGGCCATTTGGAATTAAGCAATAATTATTTGCATTGGATATATATATATATATATATGATATATTCATTTATATATGTCCAATAATTCTGATTTTTATGTGAGGGGCTCTGGAATATTTCAACTAGCTCCTACAATAAATTTTAGAAGAAAATAAGTTGATTTAGTATTTTACCAAATCAGGAAACAAATTACAGAAATGGAAAAGAATAACAAAAAGGAAAAAGCCTACCTGTGCTTACCTGCAGCCTGGCACTGTGCAGCCGGCCCGGCCCAGTGGCCCAATAGGCCGGCCCGGCCGACTGGCCAGTGCCAGTCGTCCTCCACCTCCCGCCAGGAGGACAGCGCGCGCGTGGCCGCCGCGCGCGAGCACACGCCGGCCACCTCCTGCCTGCCTGCCTCGCCCCCTCGACGGCCTGGACGCCTCTGGCGTCGCCACGCACTCCCCTCGGCCTCTCCCACTCTCCCCCATGCTCATCCCCGCCCCTGGATCTCTCCCTCTCCCAGCGACCGAGCGCGTTCGTCGCCGCCGTTCGCCGTTGCCGCGGCCACCGTCACTGCCTCGCCCCTCTGACGAGTCCACGAGCTCCGCCACGTCTCCGCCTACCTCTTTGTCGAGCCACGCGCCTCGGGAGGCCGTGGAGTGCCTCCATCGCCGTCGTCTTCATCTCTGGCCACCGTGGATCCCCATCGCCGCACCATCGACCTCAGTGCGTCCCCGAGCTCACCAACCCCTCTGTTCGATCCGCTGTGAGCTTCTGCGTCGATCCCCCCTCTCTCATGGCTCCTTTCCTCCCGCTAACACCGTTGCCGTCGCAGCTGAGAGCTCGGCTCCGCCGTTCATGTTGCCGCCGTGGCCACTGTCACCCAGGGCCGCGACCGAGCACACCACCGTGCTCAGTGCAACGCCAGGAGGCCGTCGAGGCACTCCGCAGCCCCTGCCATGCCCTGTAGCTCGTTTCCGCCCGAACCCGTTCTCCGGCCGTCGCCTTGAGCTTGATTCCGGCGAGCTCTGGTCGTCCCTGCCTCTCCCACTTGCCCCAGAAGACGTGGACGAGCTCTAGCTCCTCGCCCGTGGCCTCCGCCGTCCAAATGGTCGCCGGAAGGTGAATCCCGTGCCCTCCGCCGCGTTCTGCCTCGCCGGCGGGATTGACCGGGTTTTGACCCCGCTGACCAGGAGGTTTGACCTCCCGTGGTCGCTGACATGTGGGGCCCGGCCCTGTTAATTTTAGTTTAGGATTAGTTTAATAACTAACTAACCATGTTAACTAACTGTGACACTGACGTGTGGACCCCACACGTCAGGTTTGACCTGGTCAGCCCCGTTGACTCGCTTACGTCATGCTGACGTAGTGCTGACGCAATATATCATTTTTTGGTTTTAAAATAAATCAGGAAATTCCAGAATATATTCAAAACTTCAAAAATTCATAGAAATTCAATCGTAGCTCAGATTGAAATAATTTATATATGAAAAATGATCAGAAAAATTCAACCTATCCATCTGTACCATTTTCATGCATGACAAACCGACCTATACATGCTGTATATATGAAAACACATGAATGGCATTTATAAGAGCTTATTTTGGAGTTGCATTTGAACCTTTGGTTCAAATGGACCTCAACCAAATGAATGCTAGTTGCATTAGCTCAAACAACATCACATCTTCATGCCATGTTCATGCATCATATTGTTGCATATGGTTGTGTATTGATTTCTGACACCGTTCCTTCTCGATAGGTCCTGCTCCGGAGACCGATCCAGAGTACCTGTCAGTGGAGCAGTGCCTCCTGTTGATTTACCAGGCAAGCAACCCCCCTTGTTCATTCCGATACAATCCTACTCTCCTGCTCCTACTCTCTTTTATTGCATTAGGACAACAACGATTCAGCTGCTACTTTATGCTGCGGTAGTTGAACCCATTCCTCTGCATGACCTGTCATTGCCACAGTAAATAGTTGAAACCCACTAGCATGTGTAGGAGTTGATTGAGCCATGTTGTGTTTCTACCATGCTTTGCCTGCTATTGCCTAGAGTTTGTCAGGTATGATTCATCAGGAATGAATTGGAGTGTTACGATATGTTCTAGTGCTGAGAGTTAAGCGTGTGAACACGATTTGGTAAAGGTAGCAGTGAGAGGTCATGTAGGAGTACATGGTGGGTTGTATCATTGGGACTGTCCTTAAGAACTGAGTTCTGTGTAAGTTGTCCAATGACTAGCTACTACCACACATTGGGCTCCGGGCGCTCCAAGCTCTCTCGACTTATTAACCGCCTTGATCTCGGTCCAGGAGTTGCAAATAGTTTCTGGTGTTTGTAGGTAGTGCTATTTTTCTACCGAGTGGCACCCGACAGGGTGGACTTGGGACATACTAGGCACACGTGGCCCGGTGTACCGAGTGGCACCCGGATGGTGGGCTCGGGAACCCTGTACACATCGTTTGGGGCTGTGAGCGAAACCCCGGCCGGATCTCCTTGCGGATGGAACCCGAATAGGCGATAAACCTGGACTAGAGTCTTGTGTGGTTAGTCAGGTCGTGGCCGACACCCTCGCCGGGCTTCCGCTTGAAGGTTGCCGAGATACATGACGTGTATATGGTGATAAGTGGTGAGAGCGTGTGTGAAGAAGTACACCCCTGCTGGGTTATCATGATCTATTCGAATAGCCGTGTCCTCGGTTATGGACTTCTTGGATGCTTACGTGGTACATAGACAACTTAATGTGGATACTCTAAAATGCTCAAGACAAGTGTGAGTGCTATGGATGGCCTTCTCGTAGAGAGACGGGGATGAATCCATAGTAGTGTATTGATGTGGTGATTAGTGGACTCGTGTGCGCTGCCTCACCTCAAAGAAGTTTCTCGTTGTCGTAGAACAGGATAGCCAATGAGTCAAAGCTGGCTTGCTACAACTAAACCCCACATTACCTTCTTGTTACAAATGCATGTATGATAGGATCTGATGTAAGTCTTGCTGAGTACCTTTGTACTCACTTTGCTTTATTTATGTTTTGCATGTGAGACATCTGTCTCACTAGTAGTACAACTTGGACTTCGACGAGTAGCTTGTTACCTCAGCTACGATCTTGTACCCTTGGGAGGGTCTTGTAGATAGTCAGGCTTCTCAGCCTTTTTCTTTTGTAGTTGTCTGTACTCAGACATGTAATGCTTCCGTTGCTTGTATGCTCTGAATGATGCGTCATGTGACCCCTGTTTGTATTTAATGCTATGTGGCTCTTCTGGGCCTTTATCTATATGAGTTTGCGTTATGTTGTGATGCCATGTTGTACAACTCATACTTGCAGGTTATGCGTACATGTGACATGTATTACTATGTGTGGGATCCGACAATCTAGTTGTTTATCCTTGGCAGCCTCTCTTATGGGGAAATGTAGTCTAGTGCTTCCTTGAGCCATAGTAGTCCGCTACAGCCCGGTTCACCGGAGTCCTGCTAGCCCAGCACTACTGCTCAGGACATTTGACTGGCCGGCATGTGTTTCCCTTCGTTCCTGTGTCTGTCCCTTCGGGGAAATGTCACACGGTGACATCCGGAGTCCTGCCTAGCCTGCTACAGCCCGGGTTCCCCGGAGTCCTGTTAGCCCAGTGCTATAGCCCGGATTCACACGCTGCTGACCGACATGCTCGATGTGAATCATGTATGCCTGTCCTCATAGGTTAGTGCCGCTTTGGGTTCATGACTAGCCATGTCGGCCCGGGTTCTCTGTCATATGGATGCTAGCGACACAATCATATACGTGAGCCAAAAGGCACAAACGGTCCCGGGACCAGGGTAAGGCGACACCCGTGGGGATACCGTGCGTGAGGCCGCAAAGTGATATGAGGTGCTACCGGCTAGATCGATGTGACTTGGAATCGAGGTCCCGACAGCTTTGGTATCAGAGCCTGGCTTCCTGTAGGATTACCAAGCCAACCTGGTCGAAGTTGAGTCTAGAAATTCTTTAGTTATATAGGGGAATTGATTGTGGAAGGGAACGTAAGGCTCTTTTTACTCCTTATACCTCATGCCTTCTGATCTGAGTCATCCTATCTTTCCTACGGGGTTAAGGAACTAGGCTTTCTCTTCCATCTATTAGGATCACGTGTTACCACTCCACAGTCTCTAAGGTTTGGTTGATCTGAGTCTTATCCCAGTTTGAGTACCTCCGGTGTAGCCTGTTTAGTAATATCTCAGAACCTTGAGTGATGATGTTGAGTATGGTGCTACCCCGTTTTTTGCAGAATGTCTCATTTTGAGCATTTTACTGCCGTTATGCTGCCGGAATCATCCTAGGAGTTCAAGAGATAGTATTTTTCCTTGTACTATATTCTACATCCTTATGATGATGCTGAATCCATCCTTGTTTCCTTGGTTGGTTCTTCAGGATGTCGTCAGTTAACCGAAGTTCTGTTGCTCGTAGTCGGAACCACGGAGATGGTAGGGATGAGGATCCTCCCGACCAGCCTTCGTTGGCAGAGTTCATGTTAGAAATGGAGAAGAACAAGCGAGAGTCTAACCGCTTGTTAGCATGTATTGAGGAGAACACCTCCCATCAACACAAAGAGTCAGCGCCCATCTATGATTTCATTGGTTTGAAACCACCTACCTTCCATCATTCCATTGAACCACTCGATGCAGATGACTGGCTTCGTAGTATCACACACAAGCTGCGTTCTGTGAACGTAGCTGAAAGTGACAAGGTCACTTACACTGCTTCTCATCTGGAAGGTCCTGCTAGTATTTGGTGGCAAAACTATGAGGCTATGCTTCCAGCTGGCCAGATAAGCACCTGGAGAGATTTCACCGAGGCTTTTCGCGAGCATCACATTCCTCAGGCTCTCATCGACCGCAAGAGAGAAGAGTTCTGTAGTTTCACCTAGGATAAGATGGCTTTTGATGCTTACAGTAGAGAGTTTGAGAACCTTGCCCGCTATGCTATAGAAGAGGTGTCCACAGACGCTAAGAAGCAGACTAGGTTCCGGAAGGGTCTCAACCCCAACTTGCGTCGTGATCTCCACTTGCATCATTGCAATACATTCCAGGCTCTTGTGAACAAGGCCATTAATGCAGAGACAACTCAACTCACTTACGAGGAGTCTCGTAAGCACACCCGTGGTTTGGGTTCTTCTTCCGGTTCTACTTCGCAGAAGCGCGGATTTGGGTTCCGAACTCCGCTCTTCCACCCGGTTATTCACCGAGGCTCTCTTATGTGGCGCCTCACCCAGTTCAGTTACATGCTCCACCCAGGCCTACTGGTAGACCGCTTGTCAATGCGGGTCCATGTCCTACTTCAGGGACTTGCTTCACATGTGGAGAGCCAGGACACTATGCACGTGACTGCTCTCAAACCATTTATGCTCCACCCCTGCCTGAGAAGTCTGTTGGCCGTGGTAAGACACCATGCAAGAAGATTAGTTTCAAGTCATCTCCCACTGAACGTGGATGTGTGCATCATGTCTCAGCTAAAGATGCTCATGATGATCCGGATGTCGTTCCTGGTACACTCCTTGTTAACTGTCATCCAACTTCGGTTCTGTTCGCTACCGGAGCATCTCACTCCTTCATCTCTGAAGGCTATGCTCGTTTGCACGATATGTCATTTTGTGATATGCCAACTCCACTTGAAATCCAAACTCCAGGGTCTAGATGGCAAACAACTAGAATAAGCCATGGTAATGAAATCCTTGTTGACAGACTTGTATTCCTTGCATCACTTATAGCCCTCAAGTCTACAGATATTAACATCATCTTGGGTTTGGACTGGATGAAAGCTCATCATGCCAAGATTGATTGTTACACAAGGTCTGTTGAGCTTACACACCCATCTGGCAAGATAGTCACCGTCTCCACTAGAGTTGCAAAGCGCCAACTCTATTCTCTTAATGCCAACCCTCTTCCTGACCTTGAAGATATCCCGGTAGTCCGTGACTTTCCGGATGTCTTTCCTTAGGAACTGCCAGGTATTCCACCTGACAGAAATGTAGAGTTTGTCATAGAGCTTATCCCAGGAACCGCCCCAATTTCTAGGAGACCTTACACGATGGCACCCTTAGAACTAGCTGAGCTTAAGAAACAACTCGATGAATCCTTGCAAAAGGGTTTCATCCGTCCTAGTTCTTCTCCCTGGGCTTGCCCCGTCCTCTTCGTCAAGAAGAAGGATGGTACGGACCGAATGGTTGTAGATTATCGTCCCGTTAATTTGGTCATGATAAAGAACAAGTATCCGCTCCCCAGGATCAACGATCTGTATGATCAGCTCGCTGGATCCTCAGTCTTTTCCAAAATGGATTTGAGGTTAGGCTACCACCAAATCAAGATTAGAAATGAGGACATTTCTAAGACGGCTTTTGTCACTCGTTATGGCCAGTACGAGTACACCGTCATGTCCTTCGGTCTAACCAATGCTCCAGCTACACTCTCCCGCTTGATGAACTCAATCTTCATGGAGTACTTATGTCGGCGTTCTGGGAACGGGGGTCCCCAGACTTGCCTGCCTGCGGCGTGGCTCAAAGGGGGGCCCAGCACGGCCCATCTTCACCAACACAAACTCAAGACCCTCGCGAGGGGCCAAGCCTCGCGGGGCGAACGACACGGAGCTTCCTTAGGCACGGCCTCGTCAGGCTGGCTCACGAGGAGGCGGAGAGATCAAGGCGGGGTACCTCGCGAGGTGCCCGTGACGCAAGCCATGACGACTCAGGGTGCCAGGCGGGTGCCAGCCGCGCAGCGTCCTCCTTTCCTCTTTGGTGCAAAGGGGGCAAGCGCAGCCGCGGAGTACCGAGGCATCAGGCAAAGGTTGCCGTTTCGGTGCAACGAGACCAAGACCAGGAGGACTATGAGACGGAGGTCACCGTGGAGCCCAAGACGGCGTCATCACCAGAGCTTTGCGCAGGCGAAGACTACTTTTGTCAGGATAGTTGATACTTGCTGTCCCCCTTCAAATTAGCCCGCCATTGTTGGCTCCCTTCCCGCTCAATATTTGGGGAGAGGACCAGGGCCACTATAAATAGGACCAGCCACCCGCGCAGCAAGGGGTTCGGCTCAGTCTCCTCCAAGGGCTCGACAAGTAGAGAGGTGGTAAAGAGAGAGAGAGATAGAGAAAGGTGGCTGAACTCCTCCCAGCAGTTCATCGCCCAAGCCAAGAACAGACCCTCGCGAGGCTGTTCTCCCTTGTACTGTCCATTATCATCAGCCCAAGAGGCAATCCACCACACCACACACTGGAGTAGGGTATTACACCACAACGGTGGCCCGAACCAGTATAAACCCGGTGTCCCTTGTGTTGTTCTTTTCATAGCTTTGATCCTAGCGTGGCGGAGGGGTGCAGGGAGGTAGGAGGCGAAATCTCCGCGCGCACCCCAGTGTTCGAACCTCAAGGGTCTGCCGGAACCCGAAATCCGACATTTGGCGCACCAGGTAGGGGGTGCACCGGAATTCGTCTTCCACCGCTCCGTTCTCCTCCGACCATCGCGCCCATGTCTGACGCACGTCGGGCCCGCGTGGAGCGCCGGGCCGCCCTTGCTTCCCACGTCGCCCAGACGGCCCATGTCGGCGGGCGCCCTCGCCGTTCCCCGTCACCTGCGTCCATGCCGCCACCGGCCCGGCGGGGGACGAGCGGCAAGCATCATCGCGGCATCTGTCCGTGCGGCAAGACGGCCGCGCCGCAACTCACTCGCTCACCCCAGCTGGTTCTTCGTCCCGCGTGCTCCGCGCGCCCACGGAGCCCTGCGACCTCTTCCCCGCCTATCGCGCTGCACCAGCACCCCCAGTCATCGCGGCCCTCTTGGGCGGCTCGCAGGCGCCACCTACAAGTTACCATGCCAAGCCGTTCATCCACCGGGTCAGCGCCGCCTCCACACGGCAGGGGGCTCCCCTGGATCGGGCGGCGCCCGAGACCGGCCTGAGCTTCAGCCCGGAGGACCACCCCTCCAACTCGGCCGGCTCGGGCGCGCTCCCCATGCTATGCACCCCCACCATGTGCCAGGTGGCCGTCACCAGAACTCTTATCAATGGCGGGGCGGGCCTCAGCGTGCTCTCAGTGGAGGCCTTCAACCTCCTCTGCATATCCCTGGAACGGTTGCAGCCCAGCCAGCCCTTCTCAGGCGTTGGGGGCAGGTCGTCCAGCTCCTTGGGGCAGATCCGGCTCCCGATGACCTTCGACACCTACGACAACTTCCGCACGGAGCTGGTGGACTTCGACATCGCCCCCATCGGCCTCCCCTACAATGCCATCCTCGGCTACCCAGCGCTGGCCCAGTTCATGGCCGCGACGCACCCGACGTACAACCTCATGAAGATGCCCGGGAGCAGCGGTGACCTCACCATGCATGGGGATACTGGTGACGCTCTGCGGGTGCTCAAGCTCGTCTTTAGGACAGCAGCGTCAGCACAGCCTGCCGACTCGGGGGCCCCCGAGCCCAAGGGGGCTGCGCCCGCCAAGAAGAAGCAGTTGTTCACCCAGGACAAGGCAGAAACCAAGCAGGTGCCCGTCGATGAGGACGGGTCCACCAACGCCACTTTCACCATAGGCGCCCACCTCAAACCCGAGCAGGAGGAGGCCCTGGTCGCGTTCCTGCGCACAAACAAGAAGGTATTCGCTTGGGAGCTGGACCAGTTGGCAGGGATCCCTAGGAGTGTAATCGAGCATCACCTCAACGTGTGCCCCAACGTGCGCCCTGTGAAGCAGAAGGCCAGGCGGCAGTCCACAGAAAAGCAGGCCTTCATCGTCCAAGAGACCCACAAATTAGAGGCCGCTGGGGTCATTCGCGAGGTCCGATACCCAGATTGGTTGGCCAACCCTGTTGTTGTGCCGAAGAAGGGAGGGAAGGAACGCATGTGTGTCGACTTCACCAACCTCAACAAAGCGTGCTCGCAAGATCCGTTCCCGCTCCCCCGCATCGACCAGATCGTTGATTCCATCGCGGTATGCGACCTGTTGTGCTTCCTGGATGCCTTCTCCGGGTATCACCAGATCAAGATGGCGGTGGAAGACGTTGAGAAGACGGCCTTCCTAACCCCGTGCGGGTTGTACTGCTACACCTGCATGCCATTCGGGCTGCGTAACGCAAGGGTGACCTTTCAGCGGCTGATGGATATCACCTTGGGCCCGCAGCTCGGGAAGAATGTTGAAGCTTATGTCGATGACATCATGGTAAAATCTCGGGAGGCCAGGACCTTGATACAAGACCTGGAGGAAACCTTCGCGAGCCTCAATGCAGTGAACCTACGGCTCAACCCAGAGAAGTGTGTGTTCGGAGTCCCCTCGGGCAAGCTCTTGGGTTTCCTCGTGTCCCACCGAGGCATCGAGGCTAACCCGGAGAAGGTCAAGGCGGTGGAAGACATGAGCCCGCCAAAGACCCTCAGAGAAATGCAGAAGCTCACGAGGCGCGTGACCGCGCTAGGGCGCTTCATCTCCAAGCTGGGGAACGAGCCCTGCCCTTCTTCCAGCTAATGAAGAAAAAGGGGCCCTTCGAGTGGACTGAAGAGGCCGACAAGGCGTTCCAAGATCTCATGAGATACCTGACCAGCCCACCGGTCATGGTGGCCCCGCGCCCTCAGGAGCCCCTGGTGCTCTACCTTGCCGCCACTCCCTACTCTGCCAGCGCAGCCTTGGTAGCAGTCAGAGAGGAGCGCCGGATCAAAACCGCGGCAGCAGCCCGGGATAAGGCAGAACAGGGACAAGGAAGGCCCACAGAAACCGCCATCACGGCCGAGGAGGATCAGCCGCCGCAGAGGGGCGCACCAGAGGCGGAAGAGGCCCCTCTTCCAGACAGCCAGTCTCAGGAGGCCCCATTGCCCCAAGGGGCACCACGGTCTCCGAAGGGAGCCACCTGCACTGACGCACTCCACCTTGTTGAGCACCCGGTGTACTTCGTCAGCACAGTGCTGCGGGATGCAAGGGCACGGTACCCCATGCCTCAAAAACTCCTCCTCGCGTTACTGGTGGCTTCGCGCAAACTGCGGCACTATTTTTAGTGTCACCCCATCAAGGTCGTCTCGTCATACCCCCTGGAGAGGGTGCTCAGGAGCCCCAATTCAGCTAGGAGGGTCGCTGAGTGGAACATAGAGCTGCAAGCGTTTCAGCTCGAATTCAGCACGACCAGAGTCATCAAGGGAGCAGCGTTGGCAGATTTTGTGGCAGAATTGACGGAGGCGCCAGGCCTCAAGGCTGGCGAGGATCGGTCCCTGTCCCCGGGAAGCGAGGCGCCAGAAGGCTGGGTTATGTACTTCGATGGGGCGTTCTCCAGACACGGCGCAGGGGCTGGGGCGGTGCTTATATCGCCCACCCAGGACAAGCTCTATTACGCTGTGCAGCTTTGTTTCCAGCAAGGAGAGAAGGTCTCCAACAACATAGCGGAATATGAAGGCTTAATAGTGGGCATGAAGGCCGCAGCTGCCCTGGGGGTGAAACGCCTCACCATCAAGGGTGATTCGCAGCTCCTTGTCAATTTCTCCAACAAGGTGTACAGGCCGAAGGATGAGCACATGAAGGCCTACCTTGCAGAGGTCCGCAGGATGGAGAAGCAGTTCTGGGGGTTGGAGTTGCAGCATGTGCCCCGTGCACCAATCAGGAAGCCGATGACATCACCAAACGCGCGTCCAGGCGGTTACCTCAGGAGCCTGGCGTTTTCGAGGAGCAGCTCTTCAAGCCATCAACCTTACCGTCATTATCAAACACGGCTCAGCCCAGGGAGGAGCTCCCTCAGCCACCTACCTCAGGAGCTCCGGCTTGTGGCCCGGCCTCGGGAGCACGCCTGCTCCTGACGATGGAACCTCAGGAGGGATGTTGGATCACGGAGCTCCGGAGCTACCTAACGCAAGGGACCCTGCCGGAGAAGGAGGAGGAAGCAGAGCGAGTGGCGCGCCAGGCCACGGCATACTGCATCAAAGATGGGGAGCTCTACCGAAAGCGACCAAACGATGTATCCCTGCACTGCATCTCCAGGGAGCAAGGGAAGGAACTACTGGAAGATATACACGGCGGAGACTACGGACATCATTCTTCATCACGGACCCTCGTTGGCAAGGCGTTCCGTAGTGGGTTTTACTGGCCCACCGCGCTCAATGACGCCGTTGAACTAGTGAAGGCTTGTGAGGCCTGCCAGTTCCATGCCAAGAAGAACCATCAGCCGGCAGGGGGCTTGCAGACCATCCCCCTTTCGTGGCCATTTGCAGTCTAGGGGCTCGACATCTTGGGTCCGTTTCCTCGGGCGCCAGGGGGCTACCGCTACCTTTACGTTGCCGTGGACAAATTCACCAAGTGGGCTGAAGTGGAGGCTGTCCACACCATTCCTGCAGGTTCTGCAGTCAAGTTCATCAAGGGCATCGTGAGCCGGTTCGGGGTGCCGAATCGCATCATCACGGACAACGGTTCGCAGTTCACCAGTAACCTCTTCAAAACATATTGTGCTAACCTTGGAACGCAGATATGCTACGCTTCAGTGGCGAACCCCCGGAGCAACGGCCAGGCCGATCGAGCCAACGTGGAGGTCCTGAGGGGCCTCAAGACCAAGACATTCAAGAAGAAGCTGGAGGCTTGCGGCAGAGGTTGGTACGACGAACTGCAGTCCGTGTTGTGGTCCATCCGCACCACCGCGACCAAGCCGACTGGAGAGACCCCGTTCTTCCTGGTCTATGGAGCAGAAGCAGTCCTCCCTCACGAGGTCAGACGTCGCTCCGCACGGGTCCTGGCGTTCGACGAGGTGCAGCAGGGCGCCATGCGGGGGACGGACCTCGTGCTGGGGGAGGAGCGTCGCCGGGAAGCCGCGCTGCGAGCGGCGAGGTACCAACAAGCACTGCGGCGATATCACTGTCGCAACATCCGCCCCAGGACTCTTGAGGTAGGAGACCTAGTGCTCAGGCGGGTTCTCTCCAGGGAGGGATTGCACAAGCTCTCTCCCATGTGGGAGGGCCCGTTCAAGGTTGTTCATGTTTCCTGGCCCGGCTCCGCGCGCTTGGAGACTCAAGAGGGAGTGCCGGTCCAGAATGCATGGAACATCCAGCACCTCCGGAGGTTCTACCCCTGAAAAGGCCCGGAGCCTGTGAAGCAAGGTGAGTGCCTTGAAGCTATCGCGTTTTGGAAAAGGCCAGGAGCCTGTGAAGCAAGGCGAGTGCCTGTGAAGCTATCGCGTTTTGGAAAAGGCCCAGAGCCTGTGAAGCAAGGCGAGTGCCTGTGAAGCTATCGCGTTTTGGAAAAGGCTTGGAGCCTGTGAAGCAAGGCGAGTGCCTGTGAAGCTATCGCGTTTCGGAAAAGGCCCGGAGCCTGTGAAGCAAGGCGAGTGCCTGTGAAGCTATCGCGTTTTGGAAAAGGCCCGGAGCCTGTGAAGAAGGCCAACGCCTGTGAAGCTCGCCGCCCGTGACACTCTCACGTAATAATGAGTTGGGGCTGTACACGCCCCGGAGTCTCAGGAGCGCCGGCCTCAGGCCCTGGGGCTCCCTCCCACGCCCAGTGGCAGCACTTAGCTCCGCGCTGGTGAGAAGACGTCGAAGACTAGACTAGGTGCCGGACGCGGCTTTTCATTTGCTTTCCGCAGTTGGCTTGTTCCTCTTCGCTTGGAGTTTTGTTGAAGTTGTTGCCGTCTTTGGCTTGCGGTTCTTCGGCTTTTCGCTCTCCTGCCTCAGTTTCTCTTGTGCAAGGCCTCGCGAGGGGGAGAGCCGGGCGCCCTTGCGAGTGTTCCTATCCTAGTCACTCAAAGAGTTCGTGACCTGGGCCCCTTACAGGAGCACCCCTCCAGTCTGTGCCCCACGGGCACCGCGACACAAACAAAGGGCCTGGGTCGGTCGCCCCCCACGGCCGGGGCCGGGAACTATCCATGCTCGAGCACATAGCCGGAAGGTACGGTAACGAAAGCAAAACGATGATTAACAAGCAATAACCCAAACACGCCCCCGCCGCACTATTGTCTTTGTTACGCAGGAAAAAGGGAAGAGGAAGAACAAATCCGGCGCGGCTCGCCTCACACCGGCCCGCAGGGAAGGCCCGAGCTGCCTCCGGAGCTCAGGCGGACTCCCTCTCGCGCTTCACCAGGGCGCGGCAGCGGGCGGACACGTTACCAGCCCCTAAGCAGATACGACGGCGTGGAGGCTGATCGCGGCCACCGCTAGAGGAGTCGCCGCCTGAAGAAGAACCGGAGAAGCTTGGGGAACCCCGAACGCCGCCAGCCGTGCGAGCGCTGCTCTCTCCACCATCACCGGAGCTGGGTTCCCAGCCACGGTCGTCACCCTCGGGGCAACACCCTGCGCGGCGACCATCTTCCCCAAACACCCTCACGTAGAGGGTGGTGTCTCCGTCGAACTTGAAGTGTAGGGTGCACCGACGGCTCAGGCCACGCGCGCGGGCAAACGTCTGCCAACCGCGGGCCAAGGACAGGCTCCCGACCGCGGAGGCCTCCAGAGAGACCCATGAGGCCCGGCTGTAGCAGCCATCGGCCTGGAGCCAGAGGCCGCCCAGGGCGCCGGCCGGGAGCTCGCCGAGGAGGAATCAAGGAAGCGGAAGCCGGGTGCTAGCCGGCTCTGCCGACCACACGATGAACTCTGGCAGCACTTCAGCAGCACGAACGCGCGGCCTGGGGGGACGCGCAGCCGGAGCGCGCCCCCGGCTGCAGCAATCCGCCCGTCGCCATGCTGAAGATCGCCTCCACGGCCGCGGGGAGCCACCGCGATGGCCACAGGATGCTTGCGAGGGCGCCCTCGGCCGCGCTTGGGTGTGGGAGAGGCGGGCTAAACCCGGCAAGCCTTCCCCTTCTCGGCGGCTGAGAACCTCCTCGACGGGGCCATGAAGAAAAAGGAGAAGCAAGGGGGGATGAACTGGAAGGGCGAGCGCCGGTCCATACTTATGGCTGGCGATGGCCAACCAACGGCCCCCACGATCGCAGGTAATTATGACCCTCTTTGCATGCAAGGGCTTGTCCAATCCATGCAGTTGCCGAGGTGCCGTGGGGAAATGGAGACGCCCACGTCCAATCAACCGCCACGCGGCGCCCAAGGCCACAGGCCGTTAGGGCCCGCGGCGCTTTGCTCTTGCCCTTCCGCCTCCCTGCATGGCCAAGTCCGGGCGCACCTTGGGCCCGGGGGCTACTGTCGGCATTCTGGGAACGGGGGTCCCCAGACTTGCCTGCCTGCGGCGTGGCTCAAAGGGGGGCCCAGCATGGCCCATCTTCACCAACACAAACTCAATACCCTCGCGAGGGGCCAAGCCTCGCGGGGCGGACGACACAGAGCTTCCTCAGGCACGGCCTCGTCAGGCTGGCTCATGAGGAGGCGGAGAGATCAAGGCGGGGTACCTCGCGAGGTGCCCGTGACGCAAGCCATGATGACTCAGGGCACCAGGCGGGTGCCAGCCGCGCAGCGTCCTCCTTTCCTCTTTGGTGCAAAGGGGGCAAGCGCAGCCGCGGGGTACCGAGGCATCAAGCAAAGGTTGCCGTTTCGGTGCAACGAGACTAAGACCAGGAGGACTACGAGACGGAGGTCACCGTGGAGCCCAAGACGGCGTCATCACCAGAGCTTTGCGCAGGCGAAGACTACTTTTGTCAGGATAGTTGATACTTGCTGTCCCCCTTCAAATTAGCTCGCCATTGTTGGCTCCCTTCCCGCTCAATATTTGGGGAGAGGACCAGGGCCACTATAAATAGGACCAGCCACCCGCGTAGCAAGGGGTTCGGCTCAGTCTCCTCCAAGGGCTCGACAAGTAGAGAGGTGGTAAAGAGAGAGAGAGAGATAGAGAAAGGTGGCTGAACTCCTCCCAACAGTTCATCGCCCCAACCAAGAACAGACCCTCGCGAGGCTGTTCTCCCTTGTACTGTCCATTATCATCAGCCCAAGAGGCAATCCACCACACCACACACTGGAGTAGGGTATTACACCACAACGGTGGCCCAAACCAGTATAAACCCTGTGTCCCTTGTGTTCTTGTTTTCGTAGCTTTGATCCTAGCATGGCGGAGGGGTGCAGGGAGGTAGGAGGCGAAATCTCCGCGCGCACCCTAGTGTTCGAACCTCAAGGGTCTGCCGGAACCCGAAATCCGACAACTTAGATAAGTTCGTCGTGGTTTACCTCGATTATATTCTTATTTACTTGAAGAACAAGGAAGATCATGCCGAACATCTTAGACTTGTGTTAGAGAAACTCAGAGAGCACCGCCTTTATGCCAAGTTCTCCAAGTGCGAATTTTGGTTGCCAGAAGTGACCTATCTCGGCCACGTGATCTTTGGCAAGGGCATTGCCGTCAATCCCGAGAGAGTTCAGGCCGTTCTTGATTAGACTCCGCCTGAAACAGTTAAGCAAGTTCGGAGTTTCCTTGGCCTAGCCAGTTATTGTCGCCGCTTCGTTGAGAACTTCTCCAAAGTGGCCAAACCTCTCACGGAACTTCTCAAGAAAGATAAAAAGTTTGAGCGGTCCCCACAGTGTGAGCACAGTTTTTAGGAACTGAAAAGACGCCTGACTTCGGCTCCCATACTTGTGCCACCGGATTTCACTAAAGACTTTGTTATCTACTGCGACGCCTCACGACAGGGACTAGGTTGCATCCTTATGCAGGATCATCATGTGATTGCCTATGAATCTCGACAGTTGCATCCACATGAGGAGAATTATCCTACACATGATTTAGAGCTTGCAGCCATAGTCTATGCACTTAAGACCTGGCGACATTACCTTCTTGGTAAACGTTGCGAGATTTACACCAACCACCAGAGTGTCAAGTATATCTTCACCCAACCAGATTTGAACCTTAGGCAAAGACGTTGGCTGGAGTTGATCTTAGATTATGACTTAGGGATTACCTACACCCCAGGCAAGGGAAATGTCATGGCTGATGCACTAAGTCGTAAGTCCTATTGCAACAATCTCATGTTGCAACAGGGCCAACCACTTCTCCATGAGGAATTCTGTAAGCTAAACCTTTACATCGCTCCTCACGGATTCCTTTCTACCTTGGTGGCGAAACCTACTCTTGTGGATCAGATCATCTTTTCTCAGAAGCAGGATACGGGAATTTCCCGGATCAAGAGAAACATTAACAAGGGAGTTGGTGGTAGTTTCTCTATAGATGATTGTGGTGTTGTTTTCTTTGAGAGTCGCTTGGTGGTTCCCAAGAATCAACATCTTCGACAATTAATCCTTAAGGAGGCGCATGGATCTCCTCTCACGATTCATCTCGGTAGTACTAAGATGTATCAGGACCTACGCCAGAGGTTCTGGTGGACTAGGATGAAGAGAGAAATTGCTCAGTTTATTGCTAACTGTGACATTTGTTGTCGCATTAAGGCAGAACATCAAAGGCCTGCCGGCACCCTTCAACCTTTAGCTATTCCTGAGTGGAAATGGGATAAAGTTGGTATGGACTTCATCACCGGCTTTCCCAGGACCAAGAGAGGGAATAATGCGATCTTCGTAGTCATTGATCGTCTTTCCAAAGTGGCTCACTTCCTACCTGTTCGAGAGAGTATCACCGCTAGTCAGCTCGCTGACTTATATATTTCTCGAATAGTGTCACTTCTTGGTGTCCCACTAGAGATCAATTCAGACCGTGGTAGTCTTTTCACTTCTCATTTCTGGGAGAGTTTCCAAACTGCCATGGGCACCCATCTTTCCTTCAGTACCGCTTTCCACCCTCAATCAAGTGGTCAGGTGGAACGGGTCAACCAAATTCTTGAAGACATTCTTAGAGCTTGTGTTATCTCATTCGGTATGGATTGGGAGAAGTGTCTTCCCTTCGTCGAGTTTGCTTATAACAATAGCTACCAATCCAGCCTCAAGAAAGCTCCTTTTGAGGTTCTGTATGGACGAAGATGTCGAACACCTTTGAACTAGTCAGAAACCTGTGAAAGACAATTCTTTGGACCGGATATGATCCAGGAGGCAGAAGAGCAAGTTCGCATCATTCGTGAGAATTTGAAAACAGCCCAATCTCGTCAAAAGAGCCAGTATGACCGTAGTCATAAGGAAGTGGCTTATGAAGTTGGCGACAAAGCTTACCTTCGGGTTACCCCTTTGAAGAGTACCCACTGTTTCGGTATCAAGGGCAAGTTGGCTCCTCGTTACATTGGTCCTTTTTGCATTCGCGCTAAACGAGGAGAGGTTGCCTACCAGTTGGAACTACCCCCACATCTTTCTCGAGTTCATGATGTCTTCCACGTCTCTCAACTCAGGCGTTGCTTCTCGGATCCCATCCGCGGAGTGGACCACGAAACGCTTGATCTCCAAGATAACCTCACTTATCGAGAGTACCCCGTCCGCATTCTGGATCAAGCAGAGCGTGTCACTCGACGTCATAACATCAAGTTTCTCAAGGTTCAGTGGTCTCATCATTCCGAGAGAGAAGCTACCTGGGAGCGTGAAGATCGTCTTCGACTTGAGTACCCCGCTTTCTTTCTGCCAACTCCTGAATCTCAGGACGAGATTCTTCCGAGTGGGGGCGAGTTGTCACATCCCTAGTTCTGGCATGACCTAGGCTAGCCTTCATGTTTGCATCATGTTTAAATTTCATTGAAATTTGAAATGGGGATTTGTGAAACCCTCAGAAATCATTTCCGGAAATGACCCAGATAAAAATTGCTCCAAAAAGGTCCAAGAAAACGTTCATGTTGCTCTCTGAAAATATTGGACAGAGATAAAAATCAAACCAATATTTTCATGAGCTCATAAACATTTATTTGGCCATTTGGAATTAAGCAATAATTATTTGCATTGGATATATATATATATATGATATATTCATTTATATATGTCCAATAATTCTGATTTTTATGTGAGGGGCTCTGGAATATTTCAACTAGCTCCTACAATAAATTTCAGAAGAAAATAAGTTGATTTAGTATTTTACTAAATCAGGAAACAAATTACAGAAATAGAAAAGAATAACAAAAAGGAAAAATCCTACCTGTGCTTACCTGCGGCCTGGCACTGTGTAGCCGGCCCGGCCCAGTGGCCCAACAGGCCGGCCCAGCCGACTGGCCAGTGCCAGTCGTCCTCCCCCTCCCACCAGGAGGACAGCGCGCGCGTGGCCGCCGCGCGCGAGCACACGCCGGCCACCTCCTGCCTGCCTGCCTCGCCCCCTCGACGGCCTGGACGCCTCTGGCGTCGCCACGCACTCCCCTCAGCCTCTCCCACTCTCCCCCATGCTCATCCCCTCCCCTGGATCTCTCCCACACCCAACGACCGAGCGCGTTCGTCGCCGCCGTTCGCCGTTGCCGCGGCCACCGTCACTACCTCGCCCCTCTGACGAGTCCACGAACTCCGCCACGTCTCCGCCTAGCTCTCCGTCGAGCCATGCGCCTCGGGAGGCCCTGGAGTGCCTCCATCGCCGTCGTCTTCATCTCCGGCCGCCGTGGATCCCCATCGCCGCACCGTTGACCTCAGCGCGTCCCCGAGATCGCCAACCCCTCCGTTCAATGCGCTGTGAGCTTCTGCGTCGATCCCCCCTCTCTCATGGCTCCTTTCCTCCCGCTAACACCGTTGCCGTCGCGGCCGAGAGCTCGGCTCTGCCGTTCATGTCGCCGCCGTGGCCACTGTCACCCAGGGCCGCGACCGAGCACACCATCATGCTCAGTGCAACACCAGGAGGCCGTCGAGGCACTCCGCAGCCCCTGCCATTCCCCGTAGCTCGTTTCCGCCCGAACCCGTGCTCTGGCGGCCGCCTTGAGCTCGATTCCAGCGAGCTCCGGTCGTCCCTGCCTCTCCCACTTGCCCCAGAAGACGTGGACGAGCTCTGGCTCCTCGCCCGTGGCCTCCGCCATCCAAATGGTCCCCGGAAGGCGAATCCCGTGCCCTCCGCCGCGTTCTGCCTCGCCGGCGGCTAAACGCCGGCGGGATTGACCGAGTTTTGACCCCGCTGACCAGGAGGTTTGACCTCCCGTGGTCGCTGACATGTGGGGCCCGGCCCTGTTAATTTTAGTTTAGGATTAGCTTAATAACTAACTAACCCTGTTAACTAACTGTGACACTGACGTGTGGACCCCACACGTCAGGTTTGACCTGGTCAGCCCCGTTGACTCGCTTACGTCATGCTGACGTAGTGCTGACGCAATATATCATTTTCTGGTTTTAAAATAAATCAGGAAATTCTAGAATATATTCAAAAATTCAAAAATTCATAGAAATTCAAACAGATTGAAATAATTTATATATGAAAAATGATCAGAAAAATTCAATCTATCCATCTGTACCATTTTCATGCATGAAAAACCAACCTATAGATGCTGTATATATGAAAACACATGAATGGCATTTATAAGAGCTTATTTTGGAGTTGCATTTGAACCTTTGGTTCAAATGGACCTCAAATAAATGAATGCTAGTTGCATTAGCTCAAACAACATCACATCGTCATGCCATGTTCATGCATCATTTTGTTGCATATGGTTGTGTATTGATTTCCGACACCGTTCCTTCTCGATAGGTCCTACTCCGGAGACCGATCCAGAGTACCTGTCAGTGGAGCAGTGCCCCCTGTTGATCTACCAGGCAAGCAACCCACCTTGTTCATTCCGATACAATCCTACTCTCCCGCTCCTGCTCTCTTTTATTGCATTAGGACAACAACGATTCAACTGCTACTTTATGCTGCGGTAGTTGAACCCATTCCTTTGCATGACCTGTCATTGCCACAGTAAATAGTTGAAACCCACTAGCATGTGTAGGACTTGATTGAGCCATGTTGTGTTTCTACCATGCTTTGCCTGCTATTGCCTAGAGTTTGTCAGGTCTGATTCATCGGGAATGAATTGGAGTGTTACGATATGTTCTGGTGTTGAGAGTTAAGTGTGTGAACACGATTGGTAAAGGTAGCGGTGAGAGGCCATGTAGGAGTACATGGTGGGTTGTCTCATTGGGACCGTCCTTAAGAACTGAGTTTTGTGTAAGTTGTCCAATGACTAGCTACTACCACACATTGGGCTCCGGGCGCTCTAAGCTCTCTCGACTTATTAACCGCCTTGATCTCGGTCCAGGAGTTGCAAATAGTTTCTGGTGTTTGTAGGTAGTGCTATTTTTCTACCGAGTGGCACCCGGCAGGGTGGACTTGGGACAGACTAGGCACACGTGGCCCGGTGTACCGAGTGGCACCCGAATGGTGGGCTCGGGAACCCCATACACATTGTTTGGGGCCGTGAGCGAAACCCCGGCCGAATCTCCTTGCGGATGGAACCCGAATATGCGATAAACCTGGACTAGAGTCTTGTGTGGTTAGTCAGGTCGTGGCTGACACCCTCGCCAGGCTTCCGCTTGAAGGTTGCTGAGATACATGACGTGTATATGGTGATAAGTGGTGAGAGCGTGTGTGAAGAAGTACACCCCTGCAGGGTTATCATGATCTATTCGAATAGCCGTGTCCTCGGTTATGGACTTCTTGGATGCTTACGTGGTACATAGACAACTTAAAGTTGATACTCTAAAATGCTCAAGACAAGTGTGAGTGCTATGGATGGCCTTCTCGTAGAGAGACGGGGATGAATCCATAGTAGTGTATTGATGTGGTGATTAGTGGACTCGTGTGCGGTGCCTCACCTCAAAGAAGTTTCTCGTTGTCGTAGAACAGGATAGCCACTGAGTCAAAGCTGGCTTGCCGCAACTAAACCCCACATTACCTTCTTGTTACAAATGCATGTATGATAGGATCTGATGTAAGTCTTGCTGAGTACCTTTGTACTCACGTTTGCTTTATTTATGTTTTGCATGTGAGACATCTGTCTCACTAGTAGTACCACTTGGACTTCGACGAGTAGCTTGTTACCTCAGCTACGATCTTGTACCCTTGGGAGGGTCTTATAGATAGTCAGGCTTCTCAGCCTTTTTCTTTTGTAGTTGTCTGTACTCAGACATGTAATGCTTTCGTTGCTTGTATGCTCTGAATGATGGGTCATGTGACCCCTATTTGTATTTAATGCTATGTGGCTCTTCTGGGCCTTTATCTATATGAGTTTGCGTTATGTTGTGATGCCATGTTGTACAACACATACTTGCATGTTATGCGTACGTGTGACGTGTATTGCTATGCGTGGGATCCGACAATCTAGTTGTTTATCCTTGGCAGCCTCTCTTATGGGGAAATGTAGTCTAGTGCTTCCTTGAGCCATAGTAGTCCGCTACAGCCCGGTTCACCGGAGTCCTGCTAGCCCATCACTACTGCTCAGGAGACTTGACTGGCTGAGATGTGTTTCACTTCGTTCCTGTGTCTGTCCCTTCGGGGAAATGTCATGCGGTGACATCCGGAGTCCTGCCTAGCCTGCTACAGCCCGGGTTTCCCGGAGTCCTGTTAGCCCAGTGCTATAGCCCGGATTCACACGCTGCTGACCGACATGCTCGATGTGAATCATGTATGCCTGTCCCCATAGGTTAGTGCCGCTTTGGGTTCATGACTAGCCATGTCGGCCCGGGTTCTCTGTCATATGGATGCTAGCGACTCAATCATATACGTGAGCCAAAAGGCGCAAACGGTCCCGGGCCAGGGTAAGGCGACACCCGTGGGGATACCGTGCGTGAGGCCGCAAAGTGATATGAGGTGTTACTGGCTAGATCGATGTGACTTGGAATCGGGGCCCCGATAATCTTAGCCAACTTCGCACTTGTATAGGTGGTTTTCACTGGGATAAAGTGAGCCACTTTGGTCAAGTGATCAACTACTACCCATATAGAATCATATCCTGCTCTGGTTCTGGGCAATCCGGTGATAAAGTCCATGCCAAGTTTATCCCACTTCCATTCGGTATCGGCATAGCCTGTAACAGTCCTGCTGGCTTCTGATGCTCTGCTTTTACTCTCTGACATACATCACATACGGTACATACTCGGAAATATCCTTCTTCATACCAGTCCACTAGAAACATTCCTTCAAATCCAAATACATCTTGCTGTTTCTGGCGTGTATCGAGTATGGTGAGTCATGAGCCTCCTGAAGTATCAACTTCCTGATCTCTGGGTTATTGGGCACATAAACACGGTCCTCAAACCATAAGGTATCGTGCTCATCCTCGCGAAAACCTTTGGCTTTTCCTTTGCCCATCTTCTCCTTTATCTCGGCAATCTCTTTGTCATCCTTCTGAGCTTCTCGAATCTTGCCCAACAATGTAGACTGAACCTCCATTGTGGCAACAAAACCTCTAGGAACAATCTCTAATCGAAGTTCCATGATATCCTCTGCTAACTCCTTTGGCAATCCCTTACTTTCAAGGATATTGGCATAACTCTTCCGGCTCAAGGCGTCTGCTACGACATTGGCCTTTCCGGGGTGATAGTGTAGCTTCATATCATAATCCTTTATAAGCTCCAACCATCTCCTCTGCCTAAGGTTCAGCTCCTTCTGTGTGAAGATGTACTTCAAACTCTTATGATCCGTGTACACATCACAACGGTTTCCAATAAGGTAATGTCTCCAAGTCTTCAATGCATGCACTACGGCTGCTAGCTCCAAATCATGCATGGCATAGTTCAACTCATGGGGTTTTAATTGTCGTGAGGCATACGAAACAACTCTTCCGTCCTGCATAAGCACACATCCAAGTCCTAAGCGGGAGGCGTCACAATACACTTGGAAATCTTTATGTATATCTGGCAGTGTTAGCACTGGGGCTATAGTTAAACGTTTCTTCAACTCCTGGAAACTTGCCTCGCAATCATCTGTCCATTTAAACTTAGTGTCCTTCTTCAATAGTTCAGTCATTGGCTTCGCAATCTTGGAAAAATTCTCAATGAATCTCTGGTAGTATCCTGCGAGTCCAAGGAATCTGCGGATCTCGCTAACTGAAGTGGGTGCCAACCATTCAGTGACTGACTGAACCTTGCTGGGGTCTACTGCTAGTCCTTCTCCTGATAAAACATGTCCAAGGAATCCGACTTCCTTCAACCAAAATTCGCATTTGCTAAACTTAGCATACAACTGGTGTTCCCTGAGTTTCTCGAGAACTAACCGCAAATGCTCCTTGTGCTCCTCTTCATTCTTCGAGTATACCATAATATCATCAATAAACACCACAACAAACTTGTCCAAATATTCCATGAATACCTTGTTCATCATGCTCATGAAAAAGGCAGGGGCGTTGGTCAGTCCAAACGACATGACCGTATACTCATATAATCCGTAACGCGTGGTGAATGCTGTCTTTGGTATATCTTTCTCTCGAATCTTCAACTGATGGTATCCCGATCACAAATCGATCTTCGAAAACACCTTAGCTCCTTGCAGCTAATCAAACAGATCATTGATCATCGGCAGTGGGTACTTGTTGTTAATCGTCACTTCATTCAAGGCTCGATAATCAACAACCATCCTTAGGGATTTATCCTTCTTCTGAACCAAAAGTACTGGGGCTCCCCAAGGTGACGAACTTCTTCGAATGTAGCCTTTATCCATTAACTCCTTGATCTGTTTCTTAATTTCCTCCAGTTCATTTGCGGGCATCCGATAGGGTCTCTTGGATATTGGCCCTGTACCTAGCAATAGCTCTATCAAAAACTCAATGTATCTATCCGGTGGCATGCCTGGTAACTCCTCTAGAAAAACATCCGGGTAGTCCTTCACTAGAGGCACTTCCTCCTGAACAACTCCCGTGAGGGCATTCACTTGGCTCCTCCTAGGCACATGCCTAGATACATACTTAATCCTTTTTCCCTCTGGGGTGGTGAGATAAATCGACTTACTAGCACAGTCAATGCTTCCTCCATACTTTGACATCCAGTCCATACCTAATATCACATCCAATCCTTGTGACTCCAAGATAATTAGGTCGAACGGAAAAACATGTGTGCCAATGGTTGGGGGTATCTGGTCACACCATCGGCTAGCCATGTACTCTGCTCCAGGCGAACTTACTAGGAGAGGGGTCCTAAGGGTTTGGGTTGGTAGTTTAAACTTATCCACGAATCCCCTTGATATGTATGAATGCGATGCACCAGTGTCAAAAAGAACAAGAGCGGTAAATGACTTAACCAAAAACTTACCTATTACCGCGTCCGGCTGCTCTTCAACCTCCTCCACATTAATGTGGTTCACTTGTCCTTTGTTGAATGGATTAGGCTTCTTCCCAGCGCTCCCATTTCCATTTCCATTCCTTCCTTCATGGCAATCATTGGCATAGTGCCCTGTCTTCCCGCACTTAAAACAAGTAACTTGACTTAGGTCTCTTTTGGCGGGTATGGCTGTGTTGGAGCGGTTCTGATTGTTGTTAGCTCCGTTCCCATTTTCATTCTTGGCACCATTGTGATTATGCGATCCTCCTCCAGTGTGGTTGTGACCTCCATGGTTATGAACAAGTCCTCCCGAGTTCGGGGTTAGGCGAGGCTTCTGCTGAGCTCCTGAGTTATACTTCCCTTGTTCGAACTTCCTCTTACGGCTCTCAATCTGTTGCTGCTTCCCTTCAATCATAAGAACTTTATCTACCAACTCCTGGTAGTTGTTGAAGGTTGCTACCATCAACTGCATGCTCATCTCATCATTCAACCCTTCCATAAACTTCTCCTGCTTCTCGGCATCTTTGGCCACATCATCAGGCGCATAGCGTGATAACTTGCTAAAATCATCCACGTACTGAGCCACAGTACGGTTTCCCTGGCGTAAGTTGCGGAACTCCCGCTTCTTCATCTGCATAGCTCCAGTTGAGACATAGGTTGTGCAGAAAGCTTGCTGAAAGCGGTCCCAAGTGACATTGGCTACAGGAAAAGTGGCCGTGTAATTCTCCCACCATGAGGCTGCTGGTCCATCCAATTGGTGTGCGGCAAAGCGCACCCTCTCAGCATCTGTGCAACCTGAGGTGGTTAACTCCCTTCCAATACGGCGTAGCCAATCATCAACAACTATAGGCTCGGTGCTACTGGAAAACACCGGCGGCTTTAACCTTAGAAAACGGGCTAGGTTGTCAACTGGTGGTGGTGGTGGATTGTTGTTGTTGTTGCCCTGGTTCTGAACTAGCAATTGCATCAGGGTATTCTGTTGCTGGATCAACTGAGTGAGCTCAGGCGGGAAGACAAATCCGGGGTCACGTCTCGGAGGCATCTGATGGGTTTAGATGGAAGAGATTAGAATAGAATGAGGTCTAATGAGAAAGCACTACCCATATGCACATGAGACAAACACAATCATTTCACTCAATCAATCAAGCAAGGGCATACAAGCGGTCTAGAACTATCGCAAAAGTGCTCGACTACTCCTAATTACATGGGCTATACTAATAATATATGGTGGTCATCTAGAAATTTTGATCGGTGGAAGACTCCATGATATCTGCTCCAGCTTCGTCTTCAAAGTCATCCTCACTAGGATCGGAATCGGTGTCGTCGATGATGATGTAGTCCTCGGGGCGAATCTCCTTGGGTTCTTCGTCTTCTTCTACTAGTGTGGGGTCTCCCATGAATATTCCAATCTTCTTAAGCAAGTCATCATTCTTCTCCAGTAGTGTCTTGATTTCCTCCTCATATCCATCGCGTGTAAACTTGAGTTCTTCCTCCAGCTCGATGATCCTAGTCTTCGCCTTCTTCAAGTCCATCATGACCGCGCACATCTGGTTCTCCTGACGTGGAATGTGCTGGTTTAACTCCTGGATAAAAGCTGCAATGGATCTATCCTTCTTGGTGCTGATTACTTCCCATTGCTCGTCTCGACGCCCGCATATCTGGTAGATAGTGTCCTTGAGTTCCCTGTTGTAGACTTCTCCAATGCGTCCCATGGTAATGTGGGCTTCCATGCTCTTGCCTAGACTCCAGGTGGGTGCTTCGAAAGAAAATTCTATGGGTTTGGAAGTTGGCGAGAACGTCCTTCCTGGAACTTGTACTTGAATCATCCAACACTCCTCTTCTACTAAGGTGGCGTTGTACGTCCCGGTGAAGCTCGGTATTCCAATGTTCAAGTAACTAGTGACTTCCTTCAAGTGGCGTCCAAAAGGTGTGTCTTCATCCGGTTGTGCAAACTTGTTCTTCATCTCCGTCATCCGAAAGAGTAGAAAATGGAGAGGAGTCAGAAATGGGTAGAGATGAGTGACCTATGGTTTATCTTAGTGGTCGTGTCCTACACTCAACGTGTGCTCTGATACCATCTTGTAGCGACCCGACCTCAAATGGTCAAGTCTCTGTGCTTCAGTGTCATCCCTGGATCAGTAATGCTGACACACATAGTACTCGAGGATTTATAGCAGAGTAGCAATCACACACTTATTACATCGAATGTCTCCAAAGAGAACTTATTACAAAAATATGGTTTAAGGCCATCTAATGCGATAACAATGGAAGGCTTGGAAGATAAAGTGAGTCCATCAACTCCAACGGCATAGCTGAGCTGCACGGCAACGACCTAACGAACCTTACTCCTCGTCTGAAAAGTCTGCATAATAATATGTTGTAGCCCCAAAACGGGTCAGCACATGGAATATGCTGGCAATATAACACAGTAGAGCATGAATAGAGTAATGCTATATCTATATGCATATTTGGCTGGTGGAAAGCTCTATGGTTATAGTTTTGCGAAAAGCCAATTTTCCCCTACAACAAAGGAATAGATTTTAATTTAACTATCATGGTGGTTGAACACTATTGAGAAGGTACCCCCAACTCAATCCCAAATTAAAGTAGTTAACAACCCAACAATATTAGTTAAGAGTGATGAGATACATGTGATAACCCAAGTACTAGATACTCAAACTTGTCCATAACCGGGGACATGGCTAACCATGATTAGATTGTACACTCTGCAGAGGTTTGCACACTTTTCCCCACAAGACTCGATCGCCTCCGTGGATTTCTCGCACTGCATGGTGTTTGAGATACGGATGACTGAGACACAGTCTTTCAGAAACATTAACTCTCTACCCCGGGTAGACCATACCAAACCTACAAAACCCACTACCTGCTGATCTACCTCTTCAAGAGCTTCACGTAACTTACTCAACTATGCTAGAGCCCATAATATCTTGTGGCTGCACATGTAAGTTTCTAGCATGAATCATCTCAGTTCCCTCTGAGCCTGGGTGGCGGTCCATAGGAAGATCACACGGGTACCCCGGGATTTCCAAACAAAAAGAGACAACACTGGGTTCCCCAGGTGCATCAATCCACCCATATGTTTATTTAAGTTGCCACCTTAAGTTGAACCATTAATTAACAATCTCACATCTTTCATGGATTTCACTCAAACCCAAACCACGTCTACGAGCATAGCATAGCATAGTAATATAAGCAACGCGTAGAAGTAACTCCCAAGGTTTGATAGTAACAGGGCAATAGGTTCTACCTTGACAACTACTTCCCAACCCACAAGTTAATGACATCCTAATCATGCAATGTTTGAGGATTTGAACTAATGCATAAAAACTGGGTATGGAAAGAGTATGATCAACGTGTTACTTGCCTTGCTGACAATCCACGAATCCTAGGGACTCGTAGTAACACGCTTCGCACTCCGGGTGTTCTATCACAAACAAACAATAACAATACATAAGCAACACGCAAAGATGCACAAGAAAAACTCAAATAAGAGAGGTTGACCAGAAAGTTCAACTTAAGAACTCCGGTTTGCAAAAAGAATCAAATCAAACGAAGCAACGAAACTCAACGGCGAAAGAAACAAGATCTGTTTACTAATCTGGATTAAGTTCAAATTTTATAGTAGCAAAAACGTGTGCAAGTTGGTTAAACAGAAAGAGGGTCTCGAGACGAAGATCTAGGCGCTTGAATCGCCTGATTCCGACTAACGAGCGAAAAGATAAACAGAAACTAAGATCGGATCAGAAATCGCGGTCGAAAATAATCGCAGATAAATCCGGCAAAGAAAACTGATGAATAGACTAACGAACGAGCGTTCTTTAACTGTAACTAACGGGCGAAAACCGTTCGTTAAAACGAACGTACGGACGAACGTCCGCTATTTAGAAGAACCGAGAAAAACCGGCGAACCGATCTAAAAAACGAACTAGGGTTTCTAAAAAAACCGAACGGTTTTTTTAAAAAAACCGGCAGCTCGGAACCGATGCAGTACCTCCGGCGAGGTGCTCCGGCGAGGCGGGGTTGGGCGGCGGGGCGGCGGGGCTCGGCGGCGGCGCGGGCGGCAGGCGGCGCGGGTGGCGGCTTCAGGCGGCGCGGTGGCAGCGCGGGGCGGATGCGGCTGCGGCGGCGGTGGTGGTGTGATGGTGTGGTGGTGGGGGTCGGGGCGGCACGTATATAAGGGGGGCGGGGCGACTTGGGGGAGGGGGAAAGGTGCGGTGGAGGAGGAGTCCGCCTTGGACTCCTGTCCGAGTCAGCGGCGGCGGCGCACGCGCGCGAGGAAGGCGGCGGCAGCGATTGGGCCGGTGGCCCGACTCGGCTTCGGCCCAGTCGGCTGGAGATTTTTTTAAAAACAATTTCGCCGACAGAAATAAAATCCTAGAAAATAAAATAAAAATCTAAAAATCCCAAAACAATTTTTCACCGTCTAAATAAAATATTTAGAACGAGATGAACATTTTCTTGGCCCTAAAATGCAATTTTGCAAACGTGCAATTTTTCTAATTGCAAATAAAATCCAAATAAAATCAAATAAATGATTTTAACATTTTTCCTCCAATATTTCATTTATTTTGGAGAAGTCATATTATCTCCTCTCTTATATTTTAATACGAAATATTTTTCGGAGAGAAAAATAATTAAAATCGAAATCCTCAATTCATTATTCGATAAAAATCAAATATGAAAACCGGGAAATCCCCAACTCTCTCCGAGGGTCCTTGAGTTGCTTAGAATTTTGAGGATTGCGAAACGAAAATGCAATAAAATATGATATGCATGAATGACCTATGTATAACATTCCAAATTGAAAATTTGGGATGTTACAGTTAGATGTAGACAAAAAATTGAAGGCCGTAACAGTAAGCTATCTCCCGTTCGTCATCAAACATGCATTGTTCTCTCTCAGAACCACGAGCCTTCTAGTGAGTTGCTCCAGTTTGTGAGGGGTGTGTGTCCAAACTTTTGTCAAATATGCAAATTTTTTTACCACATCATCTTGGTGGCATGACATTACATCAACCAAGTTTCTTGTGTTTCTGATTTTTTTAATTTTTTGGTATTAAAATGCCATGTCACTCCATGCATACATATGCATGTGCCCGTGTCGTGAGACCAATATGTTTGAAAATTCCTTCTAATTTACTGCACATGGAATTAAGTCACACACAAGTACACAAATATGATTTGTCAAACCGTTATGGTTAGGCGTTGCATGTAGAAGTAGTTCAAATTTGAATTAAATGGCTAGAAAATCACTTAAATGTCCTTAAAATGTCAAATGACCCCTAGAATTTTTCAAAATTTCACATTACAGTTGTACTAGTGCACGTTAAACATAGAAAAAAATTCAAGGCCATAAGAGGAAGCTATCTCCCATTCGTCATCAAACATGCATTGATTCCTCTCGAAACTGCTACCTCTTGAGCACTGCGTTGGATTTCCCCGAAGAGGAGAGGATGATGCAGCAAAGTAGCGTAAGTATTTCCCTCAGTTTTTGAGAACCAAGGTATCAATCCAGTAGGAGGCTACGCGCAAGCCCCTCGTACCTACACAAAAACAATAGCTCAACGCAACCAACGCGCTTAGGAGTTGTCAATCCCTTCACGGTCACTTACGAAAGTGAGATCTGATAGAGATGATAAATAATATTTTTGGTATTTTTGGTATAGAGATGCAAAGTAAAGCAAACAAATAATAAAGTGATGGAGATTGATATGATGAAAAAGAGACCCCGGGGCCATAGGTTTCACTAGTGGCTTCTCTCAAGGGCATAAGTATTCTACGGTGGGTGAACAAATTACTGTTGAGCAATTGACAGAATTGAGCATAATTATGAGAATATCTAGGTATGATCATGTATATAGGCATCACATCCGAGAAAAGTAGACCGACTCCTGCCTACATCTACTACTATTACTCCACTCATCGACCGCTATCCAGCATGCATCTAGAGTATTAAGTTAAAAACAAAGTAACGCCTTAAGCAAGATGACATGATGTAGAGGGATAGTTTCATGCAATATGATAAAAAACCCATCTTGTTATCCTCGATGGCAACAATACAATACGTGCCTTGCTGCCCCTTCTGTCACTGGGAAAGGGCACCGCAAGATCGAACCCAAAGCTAAGCACTTCTCCCATGGCAAGAACAACCAATCTAGTAGGCCAAACCAAACTGATAATTCAAAGAGACTTGCAAAGATAACCAATCATACAGAAAAGAATTCAGAGAAGATTCAAATATTATTCATAGATAGACTTGATCATAAACCCACAATTCATCAGTCTCAACAAACACACCGCAAAAAGAAGATTACATCGAATATATCTCCACAAGAGAGGGGGAGAACATTGTATTGAGATCCAAAAAGAGAGAAGAAGCCATCTAGCTACTAACTATGGACCCGTAGGTCTGAAGTAAACTACTCACACTTCATCGGAGGGGCTTGGATGATGATGTAGAAGCCCTCCATGATCGATGCCCGTTTCGGCAGAGCTCCGGAACAGGCCCCAAGATGGGATCTCATGGATACAGAAAGTTGCGGCGGTGGAATTAGGTTTTTTGGCTCCGTCCCCGATCGTTTGGGGGTACGTAGGTATATATAGGAGGAAGGAGTACGTAAGTGGAGCTTCGAGGGGCCCACGAGGCAGGGGGCGCGCCCTAGGGGGGGGCACCCTCCACCCTCGTGACCGCCTCGTTGCTTGCTTGACGGAGGGTCCAAGTCTCCTGGATCTTATCTGATGAGAAAATCACGTTTCCGAAGGTTTCATTCCGTTTGGACTCCGTTTGATATTCTGTTTCTCCGAAACACTGAAATAGGCATAAAAAGAAACAATTCTGGGCTGGACCTCCAGTTAATAGGTTAGTCCCAAAAATAATATAAAAGTGGATAATAAAGCCCAATAATGTCCAAAACAGTAGATAATATAGCATGGAGCAATCAAAAATTATAGATACGTTGGAGACGTATCAAGCATCCCCAAGCTTAATTCCTGCTCGTCCTCGAGTAGGTAAATGATAAAAACAGAATTTTTGATGCGGAGTGCTACTTGGCATAATTTTAATGTAATTCTTCTTAATTGTGGTATGAATATTCAGATCCGAAAGATTCAAGACAAAAGTTCATATTGACATAAAAATGATAATACTTCAAGCATACTAACTAATCAATTATGTCTTATCAAAATAACATGGCCAAAGAAAGTTCATCCCTACAAAATCATATAGTTTAGTCATGTTTCATTTTCGTCACACAAGAATGCTCTCATCATGCACAACCCCGATGACAAGCCAAGGAATTGTTTCATACTTTAGTAATCTCAAACCTATAAACTTTCACGCAATATATGAGCGCGAGCCATGGACATAGCACTATGGGTGGAATAGAATATAATGAGGGGGTTATGTGGAGAAGACAAAAAAGGAGAAAGTCTCACATCAACGAGGCTAATCAATGGGCTATGGAGATGCCCACCGATTGATGTTAATGCAAGGAGTTGGGATTGCCACACAACGGATGCACTAGAGCTATAAATGTATGAAAGCTCAACAAAAGAAACTAGTGGGTGTGCATCCAACTTGCTTGCTCACGAAGACCTAGGGCACTTGAGGAGGCTCATTGTTGGAATATACAAGCCAAGTTCTATAATGAAATATTCCCACTGGTATATGAAAGTGATAACATGAGAGACTCTCTACTATGAAGATCATGGTGCTACTTTGAAGCACAAGTGTGGTAAAAGGATAGTAACATTGTCCCTTCTCTCTTTTTCTCTCATTTTTTGGGCCTTTTTATGGCCTTTCTCTTTTTTATTCCTCACTTGGGACAATGCTCTAATAATGATGATCATCACACTTCTATTTATTTACAACTCAATGATTACAACTCGATACTAGAACAAAGATGACTCTATATGAATGCCTCCGGTGGTATACCAGGATATGCAATGAACCAAGAGTGACATGTATGAAAGAATTATGAACGGTGGCTTTGCCACAAATACTATATCAACTACATGATCATGCTAAGCAACATGACAATGATGAATGTGTCATGATGAACGGAATGATGGAAAGTTGCATGGCAATATATCTCGGAATGGCTATGGAAATGCCATAATAGGTAGGTATGGTGGCTGTTTTGAGTAAGATATAAGGAGGTTTATGTGTGATAGAGCGTATCATATCACGGGGTTTGGATGCACCGGCGAAGTTTGCACCAACTCTCAGTGTGAGAAAGGGCAATGCACGGTACCGAAGAGGCTAGCAATGATGGAAGGGTAAGAGTGCGTATAATCCATGGACTCAACATTAGTCATAAAGAACTCACATACTTATTCCAAAAATCTACAAGTCATCAAAAACCTCGGCACTACGCGCATGCTCCTAGGGGGATAGATTGGTAGGAAAAGACCATCTCTCGTCCCCGACCGCCACTCATAAGGAGGACAATCAAATAACACCTCATGTTTCAAATTTGTTACACACCGTTTACCATACGTGCATGCTACGGGACTTGCCAACTTCAGCACAAGCATTTCTCAATTTCACAACTACTCAACTAGCATGACTTTGATATTATTACCCCCATATCCCAAAACAATCATCAAGCATCAAACTTTTCTTAGTATTCAACACACTCATAAGAAAGTTTTATTATTAATATTGCATACCAAGCATATTAGGGTTTTAAGCAAATTACCATGCTATTAGGACTCTCAAAATAATCTAAGTGAAGCATGAGAGATCAATAGTTTCTATAAAACAAATCCACCACCGTGCTCTAAAAGATATAAGTGAAGCACTAGAGCAAAACTATAAAGCTCAAAAGTATAAGTGAAGCACATAGAGTATTCTATCAAATTCCAAATTATGTATGGCTCTCTCAAAAGGTGTGTACAGCAAGGATTATTGTGGTAGAATAACAAGCAAAGACTCAAATCATAAAAGACGCTCCAAGCAAAACACATATCATGTGGTGAATAAAAATATAGCTCCAAGTAAAGTTACTGATAGAAGTAGACGAAAGAGGGGATGCCTTCCGGGGCATCCCCCAGCTTTGGCTTTTAGGTGTCCTTAGATTATCTTGGGGGTACCATGGGCATCCCCAAGCTTAGTCTCTTGCCACTCCTTGTTCCATAATCCATCAAATCTTTACCCAAAACTTGAAAACTTCACAACACAAAACTTAAAGTAGAAAATCTCGTGAGCTCCGTTAGCGAAAGAAAACAAAAGACCACTTCAAGGTAATGTAATGAACTCATTATTTATTTATATTGGTGTTAAACCTACTGTATTCCAACTTGTCTATGGTTCATAAACTATTTTACTAGCCATAGATTCATCAAAATAAGCAAACAACACCCGAAAAGCAGAATCTGTCAAAAACAGAACAGTCTATAGTAATCTGTAGCTAGCGCAAGATCTGGAACCCCAAAAATTCTAAAATAAATTTCTGGACGTGAGTAATTTATCTATTAATCATCTGCAAAAATAATTAACTAAATAGAACTTTCAAATAAAAATTACAGCAGTTCTCGTGAGCGCTAAAGTTTCTGTTTTTTACAGAAAGTTCAACAAGACTTTCACCAAGTCTTCCCAACGGTTCTACTTGGCACAAACACTAATTAAACACAACCAAAACAGAGGCTAAATACATTATTTGTTGAATAACAGCACGGATAAATATTGGGTTGTCTCCCAACAAGCGCTCTTCTTTAAAGCCTTATAGCTAGGCATAATATTTCAATGATGCTCACATGAAAGACAAGAATTGAAGCACAAAGAGAGCATCATAAAACATGTGACAAACACACCTAAGTCTAACATACTTCCTATTCATAGGCATCTTATAGGCAAACAAATTATCAAGGCAATCAAAAACTAGCATATGCAAGGAAGCGGAAACAAACAATAGCGATCTCAATGTAATGAGAGGTAATTTAGTAACATGAAAATTTCTACCACCATATTTTCCTCTCTCATAATAATTATATGTAGGATCATAAGCAAATTCAACAAAATAGCTATCACATAAAATATTTTCAACACGGTCCACATGCATGCAAAGTTGACACTCTTCCAAAATAGTGGGATTAACATTAACTAAAGTCATGACCTTTCCAAACCCACTTTTATCAAAAACTTCATAAGATTGAACATTCTCCAAATATGTGGGATCTAAAGTTGGCATTCTTCCAAACCCACTTTCAGTATTATCGCAAACATTATAATCAATCTCATATTCATCATGGGGTTTAAATAAATTTTCAAGATCAAAAGAAGAATCACCCCAATCATGATCATTGCAACAAGTAGAGGACATAGCAAAACTAGCATCCCCAAGCTTAGGGTTTTGCATATTATTAGCACAATTGAAATTAATAGAATTTATAGTAAAATCATTGCAATCATGCTTTTTATTCAAATATGTATCATAAATCACTTCATAAAGTAATTCATCACACTTTTCAGATTCACGAATTTCAAGCAAAACTTCATAAAGATAATCTAGTGCACAAAACGCACTAGCAATTGGTTCATCATAATTGGATCTCTTAAAAAGATTAGCAAGTGGATGAGGATCCATAGATCTTAGGTTCCCTGTTTAGTAATAAATAAAAACTATTCCAACCATATGAGCAAAGAAGAAACTGGCAAAAAGAGGCAAATAGAGAGAGAGGATAGAGAGATAGAGAGGGCGAATAAAACGGCAAGGGTGAAGTGGGGGAGAGGAAAACGAGAGGCAAATGGAAAATAATGTAATGCGGGAGATAGGGATTGTGATGGGTACTTGGTATGTTGACTTTTGCGTAGACCTCCCCGGCAACGGCACCAGAAATTCTTCTTACTACCTCTTGAGCACTGCGTTGGATTTCCTCGAAGAGGAGAGGATGATGCAGCAAAGTAGCGCAAGTATGTCCCTCAGTTTTTGAGAACCAAGGTATCAATCTAGTAGGAGGCTACACGCGAGTCCCTCGTACCTACACAAAAACAATAGCTCAACGCAACCAACACGCTTAGGGGTTGTCAATCCCTTCACGGTCACTTACGAAAGTGAGATCTGATAGAGATGATAAATAATATTTTTGGTATTTTTGGTATAGAGATGCAAAGTAAAAAGTAAAAGGCAAAGTAAAAGCAAAGCAATAATAAAGTGATGGAGATTGATATGATGAAAAATAGACCCGGGGGCCATAGGTTTCACTAGTGGCTTCTCTCAATAGCATAAGTATTCTATGGTGGGTGAACAAATTACTGTTGAGCAATTGACAGAATTGAGCATAGTTATGAGAATATCTAGGTATGATCATGTATATAGGTATCACGTCCGAGAGAAGTAGACCGACTCCTGCCTGCATCTACTACTATTACTCCACTCATCGACCGCTATCCAGCATGCATCTAGAGTATTAAGTTAAAACAGAGTAATGCCTTAAGCAAGATGACATGATGTAGAGGGATAGTTTCATGCAATATGATAAAAACCCCATCTTGTTATCCTCGATGGCAACAATACAATACGTGCCTTTCCGCCCCTTCTGTCACTGGGAAAGGACACCGCAAGATCGAACCCAAAGCTAAGCACTTCTCCCATGGCAAGAACAACCAATCTAGTAGGCTAAACCAAACTGATAATTCAAAGAGACTTGCAAAGATAACCAATCATACATAAAAGAATCCAGAGAAGATTCAAATATTATTCATATATAGACTTGATCATAAACCCACAATTCATCGGTCTCAACAAACACACCGCAAAAAGAAGATTACATCGAATAGATCTCCACAAGAGAGGGGGAGAACATTGTATTGAGATCCAAAAAGAGAGAAGAAGCCATCTAGCTACTAACTATGGACCCGTAGGTCTGAAGTAAACTACTCACACTTCATCGGAGGGGCTTGGATGATGATGTAGAAGCCCTCCGTGATCGATGCCCCTTCCGGCGGAGCTCCGGAACAGGCCCCAAGATGGGATCTCGTGGATACAGAAAGTTGCGGCGGTGGAATTAGGTTTTTTGGCTCCGTCCCCGATCGTTTGGGGGTACGTAGGTATATATAGGAGGAAGGAGTACGTCGGTGGAGCTTCAAGGGGCCCACGAGGTAGGGGGGCGTGCCCTAAGGGGGCGCCCTCCACCCTTGTGACCGCCTCGTGGATTTCTTGACGGAGGGTCCAAGTCTCCTGGATCTTATCTGATGAGAAAATCACGTTTCCGAAGGTTTCATTCCGTTTGGACTCCGTTTGATATTCTGTTTATCCGAAACACTAAAATAGGCAAAAAAACAGCAATTCTGAGCTGGGCCTCCGGTTAATAGGTTAGTCCCAAAAATAATATAAAAGTGGATAATAAAACTCAATAATGTCCAAAATAGTAGATAATATAGCATGGAGCAATCAAAAATTATAGATACGTTGGAGACGTATCAGGAACCACGATCCTTCTAGTGTGTTGCTCCGGTTTGTGAGGGGTGTGTGTCCAAACTTTCGTCAAACAGGCCAATTTTTTACCACATCATCTTGGTGGCATGATATTAAATCAAGAAGGTTTCATGTTTTTTTGATCATTTTTTAAATTTTAGGAATTAAAATGCCATGCTACTCCATGCATGTTTGCCCATGCCTTGAGACCAATATGTTTGAAAATTCCTTCTAATTTACGGCACATGGATTTAAGTCGCACACAAGTACACAAAAATATGATTTTTCAAACCGTTATGGTTAGGCATTGCATGTGGATGTAGTTCAAATTTGAATTACAGTCATTAAATGGTTAGAAAATCATTTAAATGTCTTTAAAAGGTCAAATGACCCCTGAAATTTTAAAAAATTTCACACGATAGTTGTATTAGTGCACGTTAGAGGTAGAAAAAAAATGAATGCCGTAAGAGGAAGCTATCTCTCGTTCGTCATCAAACATGCATTGTTCCCTCTAGGAACCACGAACCTTCTAGTGAGTTGCTTCGGTTCGCGAGGGGTGTGTTTAAAAACTTTCGTCAAACAGGCAAAAAAATTTACCACATCATCTTAGTGGCATGACATTAAATCAACCAAGGTTTCATGTTTTTCTGATCATTTTTTTTTATTTTTTGGAATTAAAATGCCATGTCACTCCATGCATACGTTTGCACGTGTCCATGTCATGAGACCAATATGTTTGAAAATTCCTTCTAATTTACTGCACATGGAATTAACTTGCACACAAGTACACATATATGATTTTTCAAACCGTTTTGGTTAGGCGTTGCATGTAGATGTAGTTCAAATTTGAATTACGGTCATTAAATGGCTAGAAAATAACTTAAATTTTTAAAAGGTCAAATGACTCCTAGAATTTTCAAAAATTTCACATTACAGTTGTAGTAGTGCACGTTAGACGTAGAAAAAAATTGAAGGCCGTAAGAGGAAGCTATCTCCTGTTCGTCATCAAACATGCATTGTCCCCTCTCGGAACCACAAGCCTTCTAGTGAGTTGCTCTGGTTTGTGAGGGGTGTTTGTCCAAACTTTCGTCAAACATGCCAATTTTTTTACCATATCATCTTGGTGGCATGACATTACATCAACCAAGGTTTCATGTGTTTCTGATATTTTTTATTTGTTTTGGAATTAAAATGCCATGTCACTCCATGCATACATATGCATGTGTCCATGTCGTGAGACAAATATGTTTGAAAATTCATTCTAATTTACAGCACATGGAATTAACTCGCATACAAGTACACAAATATGATTTGTCAAACCGTTATGGTTAGGCGTTGCATGTAGATGTAGTTGAAATTTGAATTAAATGGCTAGAAAATCACTTAAATGTCTTTCAAATGTCAAATGACCCCAAGAATTTTCCAAAATTTCACAGTACAGTTGTAGTAGTGCATGTTAAACATAGAAAAAAAATTTAAGGCTGTAAGAGGAAGCTATCTCCCGTTCGTCATCAAACATGCATTTTTCCCTCTCGAAACCACGAGCCTTCTAGTGAGTTGCTCCAGTTTGTGAGGGGTGTGTGTCCAAACTTTCGTCAAACATGCCCAATTTTTTTCCACATCATCTTTGTGGCATGAAATTATATCAACCAAGGTTTCATGTGTTTATGATTTTTTTAAATTTTTAGGAATTAAAATGCCATGTCACCCCATGCTTAATTGTGTCATATCCTTGAGACCAATATGTTTGAAAATTCCTTCCAATTTACTGCACATGGAATTAAATCACCCACAAGTACACAAAATATGAGTTTTCAAACCATTATGGTTTGTTGTTGCATGTACATGTAGTTCAGATTTCAGTTATGGTCATTAAATGGCTAGAAAATCACTTAAATGTCTTAAAAGGTCAAATGACCCCTGAAATTTTCCGAAATTTGACATGACAGTTGTATTAGTACTACAAAATTTCTCATACATTTAAAGACACCATCCGTTGCCACTGTACTCCAAATTTGTCTTCCACAGCTAATAAAAAATATCTACAACATCACACACAGTTGTTTTCGAGGAACCGTTTGCGATGAAAATATCTGGGTCTATTTAAGTCTCCCTCCTTAAGCTTCACCAGCTCGTCTACTCCAGTGCCGGCAACCCCCAAATCCACGAATTCCGACCCCATTCCCGCACCTCCTTCTTGCAAATATGACGCTGTGGAAACGCTTCGTGAAGGCTAATGTCGGATTTTGGGTTCCGGCAGACCCTTGAGGTTCGAACACTGGGGTGCGCACGGAGATCTCTCCCCTACCGATCTACGTCCAATCTCCTCACGTGATCTAAGTTGGAAACAACGAACAATGCAAAGGACACGAAGTTTATACTGGTTCGGGCCACCGTTGTGGTGTAATACCCTACTCCAGTGTGTGGTGTGGTGGATTGCCTCAGGGGCTAATGATGGACAGTACAAGGGAAGAACAACCTCGTGAGAGGTGTTCTTGAGCTGGTGCGATGAACTGCTTTGGTGAGTTCAGTCGCCTCTCTCTCTGCTGGGGTTCTACCAGATCTCTAGCTCTCTATCTCCTCTCTCAATCTCTATCCATCCCCCATACTCTGTGGTGGCTAGCTCTATTTATAGGGGCCCTGGGCCTTTCCCCAAATAATGAGCGGGAAGGGCGCCAACAATTGGCCATTTTGAAGGGGAACATCTAGTACAAGTTATCCTGACCAAAGGTGGTCTTCGGCTGCCAAAAGCACTGGTGATGACGCCGTCTTGGGCTCCACGGTGACCTCCATCCCGCCGCTCTGCTGGTCTTGGTCTTGTTGCACCGGAATGGTAACCTTTGCCCGATGCCTTGGCCTGTGCTTGCCCCCTTTGCACCAAAAGGGAAACAAGGACACTGCGCAGGCCGGCGCCCGCCTGGTCTCAATCGTCATGGATTGCGTCACGGGCTCCTCGCGAGGTACCCTTGCCTTGATCTCTCCACCTCCTCGCGAGCCTGCCTGATGAGGCTGCCTCTGAGGAAGCTTTCTGTCGTCCGCCCCGCGAGGCTTGGCCCCTCGCGAGGGTCTTGAGCTTTAGCTGATGAAGATGGGCCGTGCTGGGCCCCCACTTGAGCCACGCCGTAGGCCGCAGGCAGGCAAGTCTGGGGACCCCCGTTCCCAGAACGCCGACAGTAGCCCCCGGGCCCAAGGCGCGCCCGGGCTTGGCCTAGCAGGGAAGCGAAGGGGCAAGCGTGAAGCGCCGCGGGCCCAAAAAGCCTGCGGCCTCGGGTGTCTGCGCTTCCCCACGACGCCTTGTTGCGCGCCCGGCTAAGCGGACCCGCAGTTGCACACAGTTGTTCCTCCTTTCTGTTGCTCGCTCGCCTCCTACCTTTCCTTCCTCTTCGAGCTCCAGCCTCCGCCGCCAACCCGGCTCGAGTTCTTCCCTCTCTTCACCGCCATGGCGCCGACGAAGAAAGGAAGGGGAAAGAAGCCCGCGCCTTCGCCCCGCACACCTCCGGCGGCGGGCCCCGTCATTGCTCGGTCGATCATACTCAATCCAGAAGCTTTGAACAAGGTCCGCTCCGCCCTTGCCATGATCTTCAATGAGTGCGGCAGGACCACAGTCTGGCCTGTGTCCCATGCCTCCCTTGATAGGATCATCACAGAGGTCCGATTCTTCGCCGATGCCCTATGGGCGGGTCTGGTTCCCCCCTTTTCCGCCTTCTTCAATGCGGTGCTTTCCCATTATCAGATCCGCATGATGCACCTCGGTCCGGAGTCCATTGCTCTTCTGGCTATCTTTGCTTTTGTTTGCAAGGCGATGATAGGCATTCCTCCTTCCGTTGCCCTGCTGCGCCACTTCTTTTCCTTGCGCCTGAGCGACCCCACTCAGTGCTCAGGGTGTGTGAGCTTCTTCGCCGTGCCAGAGATGGCCGCTTCAGGGATTGACTTTGGCCTTCCTTCTCCTGAGGCCAGGTTCAGAGAGTGGTGGCTGTATGTGGACATCGGAGTGCCCAACCCTTTGCTCTCGCACCCGACCTCGCCTGCTGTTCCCAACCCAGGCTGGGATCATGAGGTGCTCGCGAGCCCCCGGCTCGCCTTCGTCTGGCGCCGCTTTCAGAGTTTGAGGGCGCTCAATGTGTCAGCACCCAAGGTGGTGAAGGAGTTCCTTCAATGTCGCATTGCTCCTCTCCAACGCCACTCTCGCCGGATGTGGGACTTTGCGGGGCATAGAGACCGCATGCGGCTTCAGGAGGAGGACTTGGCGCCTGAAGTGCTGCGGACGATGCTCAGGGTCTTGACTAGCGATCCTTCCCCAGGCAGCCTTCGGAGCAATGGTGTCCTCTTGTATCTTTGCTCCGGCAGGGCTGATTTTGTGAGGCAGATGCCCAGCTTCGACGAGTGGGGACTGCGCCCGGCTGTCTTCATGGGGCCCCGCGAGAACCCAGCCGCCGTGGTTGCTTCCCCTGCCACCCACAGCGGTCCTTCCTTGGGCGACAGGGCGGGGAGACGAGAACCGGCGGGAGTTGAGGCGACCGATGTCGAGGTGCCGACGCCACAAGAAGCCTCGAAGGTGGCGTCTCCCGAGGCCGGCCCTGGAGCGGCGGCACGTGCGGAGTCACGGCCTATGGTTCCTGAGGCCGGGGCTCCTGAGGCCCCAGCCGTTCCTCGCGAGGCGATCCCTGACGGTGCCCCCAGGCTGACTCCTCCAGCGCTGATCATCTTGACGCTTCTTCCGCACCAGAGGCCGACCCCTGCGCCGAGCGCTTAGGTCGGTTCCGCGTAGACTTCGAGGCCCTCTGCAAGAGGAAGGAGGCCTTGGGTGGTAACGACCGCCCTTGCCTCTTGTTGAAGCGCAAGAAGTACTTTGCCATGGACAAGTGAGTCTTCTTCTTTCCTTGCTCATTTACTTTGCTATCCCTGTGACTGGTTGTGGCCCTTTCAGGCTCTGCCCTGCGAAACTCGCCGAGTCAGCCCGAGAGCCATCCCCCAAGCTTCGCCTTCTCCGCTGGCCCTGGGCTCGCCGAGCTCGAGCGGCACCCCTGCTGCCAGACCGGTTGGTGGAGTGGTCCATTCCATAGGGCACCTCGAGCCTGCGTGCCCGCTGTCCTTTCTTCATGAGTCCTCCTGGGGCACATCCGGCTTGCCCCGCGTTCCTCCTTTGATCATAGATGGTGAATGGCTGAAGTCTGTCTTTGGCTCCTCCTTCGTGGGTGGACCGACGCCAGGCCGGATTCCCAGAGAGGTCCGTTCGGCGATGGCTAGGGCGCTAGCCCCCAGCCCCGCGCCGGGAGGGGGCCTGCCGCCTTGGGGCCCTCCGCATGCTCTGGTGGAAGAGGGTGATGCGGAAGACGTGCTCAGGCGCGCTCGGGAGGGATCGCGCCCTTCACGAAGAGTTCCTCCAGAGGGCGGCGGATGCGGTGAGCCTGATCGGGGCAGAGCTTGCTGACGAGGATGCGCGCCTCAAGGCCAAAGGTTTGCGCCTTGCTGAGGAGAGGCGCAGACTAAAGGTAGCCGTCGCCCTCGCGTGTCACCAACGTGATCTCGACAATGTGAAGGCCGAAGCGTCGCTGGTAGCCTCGCGGGAGGCCTGCTCCCAGGCCGTTGAGGAGGCTCGGGAAGCAGACCGACGGCGGAAGGATGCGGAGGAGCGCGCATGGGAGCTCCAAGCCTAGAGCAACTCCCTGGAGCAGCAAGTGGAACTGCGCCAGGCGGCCCTTTAGTCGATGGAGGGGGCCTCTGTTGACCGGGCGGAGCTTCTGAAGCGCGAGGAGGCGCTGACGCTGGAGGTCGCCGAGCACAATCTTGACCTTGAGCGGTTGGAGATGAGGGAGCGCCTGGTGGCTTGGGCGGAGGATGACGTTGCCGCGCGCGAAGCCCAGGCCCAGGAAGAAGTCGATCGCCACGTGGCGGAGGCTCGCTTGGCCTTCGAGCATGAATACGAGACAAGGTTGGGGCTGATCAAGGCCGAGGCCGAGAGCAGGACCGCAGCCCTCAGGGCCAAACTGGCCGAAGTGGCACGGCGTGCGGACTCCTCCGTAGCCGCCCTCAGCGCGGCACAGGCGGAGCTGTCCTCTTCCCAGGCCGAGCAACTTCTTCTCCAATAGAGGGTTGATGACGCCGAGGCCATCGCACAGCGGAATGAGGACGAGATCCGTCGGCGGCGGGTTCTGGAGCATGAGCATGCCCCCATGCTTCAAACGCTCAAAGAGAGGGCCAACACAGCTTTGGGCAACATCTGCGAGGCTGCCGCTAAGGAGCCGCACGAGGTCAGCTACGCCGGCAACCTCCAGTTTTTCACCGATGTGGTGACGCTCTTGGAGAACCGCTCCGAGAGGTCCCGTTGGCTTGTCGAAGAGAGGAGCCGAGCCTTCCTCAGGCATGCCTTCTCCGCGTCTTCAGCTATCTGCTAGGCAGGGACCCCCATTTCGACTTCGACGCTGCCATCACACCCGTGCCCATAGCCGTCCGGGGCGACCTGGCGCGATGGGTGGAGGACAATGTGGACGCCCTCGTCAGGGCCTTTGCGTCTGATGATGACGGCGTGGTCGTGGCCGCCAATGAAGGAGGCGTTGTGGACGAGCCTGGCGCTGACGGAGATGCTGGCGGCGGTGGCGACAATGCCAGCGACGCTAGCGATGCTTCCGAGGATGCCCCAGGAGACGCGGTGAGTGATATGTCCAACTGACCGCATGTCACTGTTGTTTATCCTACACGAAGAAGGTTCGGGCTTGGCCCTGAAGAATGTAAGAGCATTTTGGGAGGGGAAGCCCCTCATGTAAAGGTTTGCAATTAGTACCCTGGTAAGCATAACGTTGCGCGTGAACTTAGCCGCTGGCCCGGTGATGGGTTAGCTGACTTGTGTACCTTCCGACCCCGACGAGTCCTGAGCGGGCCTGCGGGGGCCGCCGCACCTCGGGTGTCCTCTGATTAACTTGTAGATTCCATGATGAAAACCTCCGGAAAGGGTGCGGTAACAGCGGTCCTGGTTGTAAACGTGCCTGGCCCGGCCCGGCTCGCGAGGGGCTTGCGAGGGGGGTAGCCGATGCTAACTTAGGACGCAAAGCTGAAACCAGAACACGAGAGATTGCTCGAACGAGACTAAACACCCCTTCCCCCAAACACACGCAAGCATCGAGCTCAAATCCAACTTAAATCCAAATCGAAGAACTTTGTCAACAAGGAAAGGCAAAAGCAAAAGGCCGCGTCCGGCACCTAGTCTAGTCTTCGACGCCTTCTCACCAGCGCGGAGCTAAGTGCTGCCACTAGGCGTGGGCAGGAGCCCTCGAGGCCCGAGGGCGGCTCTCCGGAGACTCCGGGGCGTGTACAGCCCCACTCATTATTACGTGAGAGTGTCACGGGCGGTGAGCTTCACAGGCACTGGGCCTTCTTCACAGGTACCAGCCTTGCTTCATATCGCCAGATGAGGGCCCCGCCTTGCGCCTCACTCCGCTACCATCGGCGGCAACCGGAAACCAAGGACGACACCAATGGGGCAGAGCAGTCGCCAGCGGTTCCCCCGACGACCATGGGTCCCCTACCGGGGGCAGGCCTTGGGGCACCTCCCCGGTAGAGGGCCTACCTCCTGAGAACGCCTTGCTCCGACCGCCGTGGGGACGAACCCGAATCTCGGCCCCTCTCCTGCAGCCCCCTGCGCCCTCCTCCTGAGGGGTATGAGGCTGCAGAATTGGGGCAGCCACCTGCTGCTGCGACCTGTATCTCCTGCGACCCATGGTTAGCATAAGCTTGCTCTTGAGGGATGAGTGGTACCCAATAGTTGCCGCCGCCGGTGTGGTTGTCAAGGCTCTCCTGGGGTTCCTGAAAGAGCTCAGCTCCTGGCGTCTCCTCGCCCCAGCCTGGTCCGAGGAATGAGTCATGATCTTCTTCCAGTGTGCACCCCTGATCCACCATGCGGGGCACATAAGCTTCAGGGGCTACCACCCCATGCGCCTCACTGTAGCACCCTGTATGCCACGCAGCCTAGCTTGGAGCGCCGTCTTGGGGGTGATGGCGCGGCGGTCCGCCGAGGCTGAAGGCCGCGGCGTGCACCCCTTCGCTGGCCTGAGAAGAGGCCGGCGTGACTTGTCGCCCAGTGCCGGCGGAGGTGTTGACGCTGAACGGGCCCTGGAGTCCGCTGGAAGTTGCGTGCGCGCGCACGACGCCGCCATACGGCCCGCCTTGGGTCTGGGGTGGCACCTGGACGCAGAAAGGAGGTGTTCCCGAGGCGGCGGCGTCCAGGAGCTCGGCTACTCGCTCTAGCAACACGTCGCAGCCGCCCTCTAGCAGCCGGCACCGTAGCAGCTCTCAGGCCATCGTGAGCGCGGCCCTGGAGTTCGCTTGCTCCCGTTGGGTGTACGGCACCGTGGCCGCGGCGTGGTTTGAGGCCCTTGCTGCGGCCCGCACCTGCCGTGGTGTGAGGGCAGGCGGCGTCTGGCCGTGTCCCCCGCGCCCCGCTGCGCCCTGCGGAGCGCGGGCTGCCTAAGGCGCAAGGTTGAGGTCGCCCTGGGCCGGCGACACGGCATGGGCGGGCCATGCTGCCCAGCGGTCGGCGTTGGTAGCCAGGTCGCTTGACATCTAAACGGCGAGGCGATGGAACGCGATGTGGAGGAAGAAGGATTCCGGCGCACCCCTACCTGGCACGCCAAATGTCGGATTTCGAGTTCCGGCAGACCCTTGAGGTTTGAACACTGGGGTGCGCACGGAGATCTCTCCCGTACCGATCTACGTCCAATCTCCTCTCATGATCTAAGCTAGAAACAACGAACAACGCAAAGGACACGAGGTTATACTGGTTCGGGCCACCGTTGTGGTGTAATACCCTACTCCAGTGTGTGGTGTGGTGGATTGCCTCAGCTGCTGATGATGGACAGTACAAGGGAAGAACAGCCTCGCGAGAGGTGTTCTTGAGCTGGTGCGATGAACTGCTTTGGTGAGTTCAGTCGCCTCTCTCTCTCTCTACTAGGGTTCTACCAGATCTCTAGCTCTCTATCTCCTCTCCCAATCTCTATCTATCCCCCATACTCTGTGGTGGCTAGCTCTATTTATAGGGGCCCTGGGCCTCTCCCCAAATAATGAGCGGGAAGGGCGCCAACAATTGGCCATTTTGAAGGGGAACATCTAGTACAAGTTATCCTGACCAAAGGTGGTCTTCGGCTGCCAAAAGCACTGGTGATGACGCCGTCTTGGGCTCCACGGTGACCTCCTTCTTGCCACTTTGCTGGTCTTGGTCTCGTTGCACCGGAATGGTAACCTTTGCCCGATGCTTTGGCCTGTGCTTGCCCCCTTGGCACCAAAAGGGAAACAAGGACACTGCGCAGGCTGGCGCCCGCCTGGTCTCGATCGTCATGGCTTGCGTCACGGGCTCCTCGCGAGGTACCCCTGCCTTGACCTCTCCGCCTCCTCGTGAGCCTGCCTGATGAGGCTGCCTCTGAGGAAGCTTTCTGTCGTCCGCCCCGCGAGGCTTGGCCCCTCGCGAGGGTCTTGAGCTTGAGCTGATGAAGATGGGCCGCGCTGGGCCCCCACTTGAGCCACGCCACAGGCCGCAGGCAGGCAAGTCTGGGGACCCCCGTTCCCAGAACGCCGACAGCTAAGAACCCACAAGTATAGGGGATCGCAACAGTTTTCGTTGGTAGAGTATTCAACCCAAATTTATTGATTCGACACAAGGGGAGCCAAAGAATATTCTCAAGTATTAGCAGCTGAGTTATCAATTCAACCACACCTGGAAACTTAATATCTGCAGCAAAGTGTTTAGTAGCAAAGTAGTATGATAGTAGTGGTAACGGTAGCAAAAGTAATGTTTTTGGTACTTTGTAGTGATTATAGTAATAGCAACGGAAAAGTAAATAAGCGAAGAACAATATGTGGAAAGCTCGTAGGCAATGGATCAGTGATGGAGAATTATGCCGGATGCGGTTCATCATGTAACAATCATAACCTAGGGTGACACAGAACTAGCTCCAGTTCATTAATGTAATGTAGGCATGTATTCTGAATATAGTCATACGTGCTTATGGAAAAGAACTTGCATGACATCTTTTGTCCAACCCTCCCGTGGCAGCGGGGTCCTTACGGAAACTAAGGGATATTAAGGCCTCCTTTTAATAGAGTACCGGAACAAAGCATTAAAACATAGTGAATACATGAACTCCTCAAACTATGGTCATCACCGGTAAGTATCCCGATTATTGTCACTTCAGGGTTAACGGATCATAACACATAATAGGTGACTATAGACTTGCAAGATAGGATCAATAACTCTCATATATTGATGAAAACATAATAGGTTCAGATCTGAAATCATGGCACTCGGGCCCTAGTGACAAGCATTAAGCATAGCAAAGTCATAGCAACATCAATCTCAGAACATAGTGGATACTAGGGATCAAACCCTAACAAAACTAACTCGATTACATGATAGATATCATCCAACCCATCACCGTCCAGCAAGTCTACGATGGAATTACTCACGCATGGCGGTGAGCATCATGAAATTGGTGATGGAGGATGGTTGATGATGACGATGGCGACGGATTCCCCTCTTCGGAGCCCCGAACGGACTCCAGATCAGCCCTCCCGAGAGGTTTTAGGGCTTGGCGGCGGCTCCGTATCGTAAAACCCGATGAATCCTTCTCTCTGATTTTTTTCTCCCCGAAAGCAAATATATAGAGTTGGTCTTGAGGTCGGAGGAGCTCCAGGGGGCCCACGAGGTAGGGGGAGCGCCCTAGGGGGGCAGGCACGCCCCCACCCTCATGGACAGGTGGTGGGCCCCCTGGTCTTCATCTTTTGCAGGTATTTTTATATTTTCTGAAAAGATGTTCCGTGAAGTTTCAGGTCATTCCGAGAACTTTTGTTTCTACACATAAATAACACCATGGTAATTCTGCTGAAACAGCATCAATCCGGGTTAGTTCCATTCAAATCATGCAAGTTAGAGTCCAAAACAAGGGCAAAAGTGTTTGGAAAAGTAGATACAATGGAGACGTATCAACTCCCCCAAGCTTAAACCTTTGCTTGTCCTCAAGCAATTCAGTTGACAAACTGAAAGTGATAAAGAAAAACTTTTACAAATTCTGTTTGCTCTTGTTGTTGTAAATATGTAAAGCCAACATTCAAGTTTTCAGCAAAGATTATGAACTAACCATATTCACAATAACGCATAGGTCTCAAGCTTACTCATATCAATGGCATAATCAACTAGCGAGCAATAATAATAAATCTCGGATGACAACACTTTCTCAAAGTAATCATAATATGATATAACAAGATGGTATCTCGCTAGCCCTTTCTGAGACCGCAAAACATAAATGCAGAGCACCTTTAAAGATCAAGGACTGACTAGACATTGTAATTCATGGTAAAAGAGATCCAGTCAAGTCATACTCAATGTAAACTAACAGTAATGAATGCAAATGACAGCGGTGCTCTCCAACTGGTGCTTTTTAATAAGAGGATGATGACTCAGCATAAAAGTAAATAGATAGGCCCTTCGCAGAGGGAAGCAGGGATTTGTAGAGGTGTCAGAGCTCGGTTTTGAAATAGATATGAATAATATTTTGAGCGGTATGCTTTCATTGTCAACATAACAACCAAGAGATGGCGATATCTTCCATGCTACACATATTATAGGCGGTTCCCAAACAGAATGGTAAAGTTTATACTCCCCCTTCCACCAACAAGCATCAATCCATGGCTTGCTCGAAACAACGAGTGCGTCCAACTAACAAGAGTCCCAGGGGGAGTTTTGTTTGCAATTATTTTGATTTAGTTTGCATAAAGCATGGGACTGGGCATCCCGGTGACCAGCCATTTTTCTCGTGAGTGAGGAGCGGAGTCCACTCCTCTTGAGAATAACCCACCTAACATGGAAGATACAGACAGCCCTAGTTGATACCTGAGCTATTTGAGCATACAAAACAGGATATTTATTTGAAGGTTTAGAGTTTGGCACATACAAATTTACTTGGAACGGCAGGTAGATACCGTATATAGGTAGGTATGGTGGACTCATATGGAATAACTTTGGTGTTTAAGGGATTGGATGCACAAGCAGTATTCCCACTTAGTACAGGTGAAGGCTAGCAAAAGACTGGGAAGCAACCAGCTAGAGAGCGACAACAGTCATGAACATGCATTAAAATTAATCAACACCGAATGCAAGCATGAGTAGGATATAATCCACCATGAACATAAATATCATGAAGGCTATGTTGATTTTGTTTCAACTACATGCGTGAACATGCGCCAAGTCAAGTCACTTAAATCATTCAGAGGAGGATACCACCCTATCATACCACATCATAACCATTTTAATAGCATGTTGGCACGCAAGGTAAACCATTAAACTCATAGCTAATCAAGCATGGCACAAGAAACTATGATCTCTAGTTGTGATTGCAAACATGTTTATTCATAATAGGCTGAATCAGGAATGATGAAATAATCATATTTACAAAAACAAAAAAGGTCGAGTTCATACCAGCTTTTCTCATCTCAGTCAGTCCATCTTATATCGTCATAATTGCCTTTCACTTGCACGACCGAACGATGTGAATAGTAATAATAGTGCGCGTGCATTGGACTAAGCTGGAATCTGCAAGCATTCAATAAAGAGGAGAAGACAAGGCAATATGGGCTCTTTTGTCAGATCAACAATTATGCATATAAGAGCCACTTCAACAATTTAATCATGGTCTTCTCCTATCGACCCCAAAGAAAAGAAAAGAGATAAAACTATTTACACGGGAAATCTCCCAACAAGCAAAAGAAGAACAGGAAATCTTTTTGGGTTTTCTTTTTAATTACTACTACAAGCATGGAAAGTAACCTAATTAAAAGCTACAACTATTTTTTTGTTTTTTCTTAAGGTTTATTAAACACACAAGAAGAAAGCATAAAAAGGAAATAAACTAGCAGGGATGATACAATGAAAACGTATGAGCACCAACATCTAGCAATGAGTGTGTGAACATAAATGTAATGTCGGTGGGAAATACGTACTCCCCCAAGCTTAGGCTTTTGGCCTAAGTTGGTCTATGGCCACGGCTGGCCTGGCGGATATCCATAATAGTAGTTGGGGTCGTACTGCCATGAAGAAGACTCTGACTGCCACTAATTGGCAATCATCTCCGGATCCCAATGGTAATTAGACTGTCGTGGAGGATCAACTTGTGGTTTTGGCTCTGGCTCTATGGCTGGTGCAGGGTTCCGGTAGGCGTGAATGTCCTCCAGCGAGACAAGGTACTGGCCTGAAGATAAATCAAACAAGGAAGGAGCAGGCAAGGTAATAGTCTGTGGGTGATGTTTATCAAATAACAATTTGTATTTAAGCTCCTCTTCCATGTTCTTTATAATGAAATCATGTGCTACCATACTCTTATAATCTAAATAAACACAAGGCAACAATTTTTCTTCCTTCTCATAATGCCTAATAGGTATGTTAAAATATGCAGCTAGGCGTGAAGCATAGATACCACTAAAGATGGGGATCTTTGTACGGTTCAGACTCAACCATTTAGCAATAATACCGCCCATACTCACGGAGTTATCACAGAATAACCCATGGAACAAAATAATAATATTAGGAAGACTAAGGTTTCCATAGTTTCCGCGACCAATTAAGCAACGACTAGCAAATATTGCAAAGTAGCGTAAAACAGGAAAATGTATGCTAGTGATTCGTGCATCGGAAACCTTCCTCGTTTCCCCTATGGTGATTGAGGGAGTCCTGGATTAGGGGGTGTCCGGATGGCCGGACTATACCTTCGGCCGGACTCCTGGACTATGAAGATACAAGATTGAAGACTTCGTCCCGTGTCCGGAAGGGACTTTCCTTGGCGTGGAAGGCAAGCTTGGCGATACGGATATATAGATCTCCTACCATTGTAACCGACTTGGTGTAACCCTAACCCTCTCCGGTGTCTATATAAACCGGAGGGTTTTAGTCCGTAGGACAACATATAGAACAACAATCATACCATAGGCTAGCTTCTAGGGTTTAGCCTCTCCGATCTCGTGGTAGATCTACTCTTGTACTACCCATATCATCAATATTAATCAAGCAAGATGTAGGGTTTTACCTCCATCAAGAGGGCCCGAACCTGGGTAAAACTTCGTGTCCCTTGCCTCCTGTTACCATCTGGCCTAGACGCACAGTTCGGGACCCCCTACCTGAGATCCGCCGGTTTTGACACCGACATTGGTGCTTTCATTGAGAGTTCCTCTGTGTCATCGCCATCAGGAAGGATGCCTCGCCCCGTCTTTAAAGACGACACTGTTGCTAAGGGAGTTTTGGTTGTCGGCCAAACCCTCCGGCTAGGTGGTTTTCTTATGACCGCCTGTTCGACTTCTCCGCCGACGATGACCTCTCGAGCCATCGAAAACAATCTTCATGTCAGCTCGGAACTCGCCGAGCAGTTAGATCCAATGGAGCTCTCCTCCATAAACGAGCTCTTGGATCGCATCACCGCCCTGGGAGTCGCTACGGATTATGACCAGATTGGGCTTAAGCCCGATCTGAGAGAGATTAACTCTCCCCAAGTCACCCATCACGTTGCCGTGGTAGAGGGACAGTGCGGCGACCCCTCATCTATCTTAAGGACAAGCTACGTCCGAATTCCCGATCCCTCCAAGCCGGATACCCGCGGAGGGGAGGATATCACTCAAGACCTGAACCTAGAGTCAGGCGATGGACTGGATTCATTGGACAACATCCAGAATCCAAATTTTCGAGTTCGGAATTTCCTCGGCCTCTGAGCCTCAGATGGGGTGAGGCTTCAGATTTAATTCCACCCACCCACCCGAACATAAGCGATCTATCCCAAATCAGGCAAGAGCCCGAAGAAATAGTACATCATTACTGGGCCAGATTCCTCCTGGTTAGGAACAGGATAAGGGACTGCCGCGAGGAAGATGCAATCTCACTCTTCTGCAATAATTGCATGGACAAGGGAATCCTCAACGCCATAAGTCGCCGTGATATTACACGCTTCACTGACTTGGCGTCCATTATATGAAAGTACTGTGCGATGGAAAGCGCTTGGAAAACCAAAATAAAATTGGATCATGTCGCAAGTTTTGGCCGACTTCATCGCAGAATGGATGGAGGCCGGACTCCCTAAAGAGTACGGCACATATTCAAATTGGATCATGCATTTCGACGGCTCCAAGATGTTGGCCGGACTAGGGGCTGGCGTCGTTTTGACGTCTCCCATAGGAGACACAGTTCAATACGTACTCCAGATTATGTACACAGACTCCAACAATGCAGCCGAATATGAGGCCCTTTTACATGGTCTCCGGATGGCAGTATCCATGGGCATTCAACGCCTAGAGGTGCGCGGGGACTCAAACCTCGCAATACCCCAAATAAATGGAGACTTCGATGCCAAGGATCCAAAATTGGCAGCTTACCGCAACGCCGTCCTAAAAATGTCAGCTCGGTTCGAAGGGCTTGAATTTCACCATATAGCCTGGGAAAATAATCAGGCAGCAGATGTCCTGGCACGCATCGACGCAAAACGCGATGTAGTCCCCCCAACATCTTCTTGGAAAGGCTGTTCAAGCCATCCATCGTATGGGAAGGGGAGCCGAACAATAACAGCCCGGACCCAACCGCACTGCCCGACACCGAACATTCTGACACAATCGGAGGCTCTACCAATGAAATAACACCTTCAGCCCACGTAATAATGGCCATCATCGCCCCGTGGACAGAACCATTCCTCGCCTACCTTACTAGGCAGGAACTCCCCGAGGACCAAAATGAGGCACGCTGCATAGTGCGGCGATCCAAAGCCTACAAAGTCCACGAGGGAGAGCTTTATAAGAAAAGCACTACCGGAGTCCTTCAAAGGTGCATCTCCGAAGAGGAAGGGCGGAACCTCCTGGCTGAAATTCATGCCGGACTAGGCGGTCATCACGCTGCAGCTCGGTCCCTTGTAAGCAAGGCCTTCCGTACAGGCTTTTATTGGCCGACGGCCCGGGCAGACGCCCAGGACTTAGTCCAACGATGCGCTGGTTTCCAGCTCTTTGCAAACCAAAGCCATATGCCACCCACCGCCCTCCAAACTATCCCCATCACTTGGCCCTTCGCAGTCTGGGGGCTTGACATGGTTGGACCCCTTAAAGGCGGAACCCACAAGCAAAAATACTTACTGGTCATGGTGGATAAGTTCACCAAATGGATGGAAGCCAAGCCTATTAAGACGGCCGAATCCGGACCGGTGATAGACTTTATATCTGGGGTTGTACACTATTACGGCGTCCCCCACAGCATCATCACTGATAACGGCACGAACTTTACGGCCGACGAGGTAAAACTCTGGTGCAAAAACATGGGCATCAAGCTCGATTATGCTTCCGTCTATCACCCACAAACTAACGGCCAGGTCGAACGTGCAAATGGTCTTATCATGAGCGGCATCAAACCCAGATTAGTGCGGTCCCTCAAGGAATCTAACACGCATTGGGTAGAGGAGCTCGACTCCATACTCTGGGGGCTGCGGACCATGCCGAATCGCACCACCGGATACACACCATTCTTTATGGTGTACGGCGCAGAGGCAGTTTTGCCTTGCGACATAATTCATGACTCACCTCGAGTGCGCATGTACGAAGAAAGAGAAGCCGAGCTCGATCGGCAGGACAGTTTGGACGCATTGGAGGAGGAGCGCGATGTGGCAAAAGCCCGTTCCGCATTCTATCAACAGCAGGCTCGAAGATACCAAAGCAGAGAAGTACGGGCCAAAAATTACAACGTTGGCGAATTAGTTCTACGCCTGCCGGACAAGAAAAAGGACAAACTCAAGCCCAAGTGGGAAGGTCCCTTCATAATTGACCAAGTCCTGACTGGTGGAGCGTACCGCCTGCGAGATGCATCGGATAACTGACTCGAGCCGAACCCATGGAACGCAGCCCGTCTCCGAAGATTCTACGCCTAGCGCCGGACTCTGTGGTCGTCTCCTTCCTCTGTCCATTTTTTATATACTGTCTGTCTTACATTTCTCTCCTTCTCCCCTTCCTTTCTCTTATAGCCTTTAAAGGCTCATCAACTGACGTGCTATTCGCACTCATTAAACCTGGGGGCTTCTTTTAACAGAAGCTTATTTATACGGGCTTCATGCCCAACACATGCGTTACACTTCCGCATGTACCTTTTATTTCACCATTATATGCATCGATATGACTTAAGTTTTGGCCAAGCTGGGTTGCCTGGCTCCTGTGCTTACCGCTACGTCCCCGTTTATTCGGCTAGGCGGTAAAGGGAGCACCTCTGTGATTGTTACAGCCGGATCAGCCGGATGTGTACCTCAGACTGGGTGAAGCCGAAAGCTAGCGTTCTTAAGGGAATATTCGGTCGGTGACCTAAAAGATGATCTTTTTACTTATTTATTTATGCGCCCCCAGATGCTTTTTCCTGCGTCTTTTTCGTAGAATGGGCATGCACTTTAGGGCATGCCTCCCAGGGAAAGGAACCCCTAACGGAACTATTCTCCCTGGAAGATGTTTCTTACTAACCATGTAATATAACATAATTAGTCAGGCACTTGTCTGTTCATGCACTAATGACCCCTATGCCTGGTCTCCATGCATTCCCCGATTCTTATATAACTGCATGGGAATTCGGACACACTCCGGACCGTCAGGTCCCGAGGCTGAAGCGAAAAGGTCGGCCATGACAAATGATCTATAATCCGGCTAGAAGGCATTATAAATGTCAATTAAATTACATAGTCATTCTGACTGATTGTATTCCTCTTCAATACCATCTAACAGGCTGTCTAATTTACAGTCCTGCTGGGAATACTTTGCGGCCAATTCTACTTGGCCGTACACTAAGCTTACAAGGATCTCCTTCCCATCGGGCCCCACAGGACCGACCTCGGCCATGTGGTTCGGGTCAGCCTTTGTGTACCACGTCTTCACCATGGCCCAGGCCTCCCTAGCGCCTTGACGGGAGGCCGATATCTTCCACAATCGGAACCGCCGCCGTGCTCCCTTTAGCTTCTCCGCAAGCTCTCCAAGACCTTCGGGCATGGAGATGGATGGCCACAGGGCCTGGGCGACGCCTTGCATCGCCTGCCGAACTCGCTCGAGCAGTTGCGAGAGCTCGAGAAGAAGGTCCCCGTAGAACCGGGCATCTCCTCTGCAGGATGACCTGTTAGCACACCTACAGACATTACTCTGTTAGTCGACTTCCCCGCCGAACTCTTTTTTTCAAAGGTTCGTTCAAGCACTTACTAAATATGCCGCGCCGAAGCCGCTGATTCTCCTTAACGGAGTCTGACAGCTGGGCACGAACATCTTTCAGTTCGACGCCCAGCTTGGTGTTGGCATCTTGGAGATCGTTCTTCTCCCGCCTCACCTTTGTCAGCACCTTCTCACCAGCCTTCAGCTGGTGTAGGAGGTGTTGCCTTTCCGGATTCAATCCGGCGCCATCTGCAATTTCATTTGTCAGATTTGCACCCATGCCGTGCTTCGCAAAATACTTATCTTTTGAAGTGTATATTACCAGAGGGGGTCTCCTTGGGGTCCCCTGCCACGGCTAGTGTGGCCTCAAGTTGGGCTTTGCACTCTTCAAGCTCCTTGGACAGTAGGTAATTCTTTTCTGTAAGAACCTGCATAACAAATGATCCTTAAATCAGTTATTCTAACCGTTTCAAGTCTCGGGGGCTACTGATATATATAATTACCAAAATTTTCTTACCCGTATGTCTTTTACATAGTGCTCCGTGGCTCTGGCTAGACCATTTTGAGCGGCACGAAGATACGCATCTCCCGAATTGAAGGCATCTAATGCCTCTCGGGAGAAACAAGCGTCGCGAAGAATTGTTCGGCGACGCCTGTGGTTCATGGCACTCTCCACCTCAGAGTCGGTGGCAGACAACCTGTCCACATCCTCCGTCGGAGGAGCGTCCGGTGCGCGCCTTGTGTTTGCCTCCGCCTCCGGACCCGGCTTTGGAGCCTGGCTGGTGGAGGCGCGATTAGCAGCCTCTCTGGATATATAGTCTAGCGAGGTCTCTTTGTCCTGAAGAGAGCACGAGTGTTAATATGCCTTGAAGGTATAACACCTGGGATAAGGGGGCGCGCCATACCTTTGCGCTGACGCCTCGGTCCGGACTGCACCTCTTTTCTGCCCACGGGGCCCTGCGGCCCCTCGTTGGCTTGTCGCCGCAGGTTCGGCCTCCCGTCTCAAAAACCTCCCCTGCAAAGCTCGGTTGTAATCAGGAAACTGAAAACACGAGAGGGAGGACCCTTATTCGGGGTACTGGGACTTCGATCTCAGTTACCTGGGAGGCCGGGATTAGCCCTGGGTAATCGGCCGTAATGGCCACCAAGGCGTTGTCCTTTCTCAATTGTTGGAACATTCCATCAATCAGCTCCACAGATAAGTCCGGATCCTCTTGAGAGGCCGGGTTGAGGGACCGTCCTGGGTCCTCGAGTTGTGGAGGAGGGCTGTTTATTTCTTTAACAGCCTGGCGCAGTTCCTGCGTTGAAGTCGTTAGACTGAATGTTTAACAATGGGAATAGGGCAGGTAAATGTGACCACTTACCCAGCTTGGGGGATTGTACATAGAAAATCCACCCTTTGGGTCGACGCGGAGAAAATCCTCCTCTTCTCCCTTGTACAAAGCGGACAAGGCCTTTGTTAGAGCCGCAGCCGAATCTGGCCCCTTACGGCCGTAGCAGGTGGCGTCGTCCTCCCCGTTGAAGTCCCACATGGGGTGGCCTCTATACTATAGCGGCTGCACCCCTCGCATGATGCATGCGGCCATGACCCCGATCATGGTCAGTCCGGAATGAGCTAACAATCTTATCCGGCCCATCAGGTAAAGGACGTCCTTGTCACTTTCCCTCTGAGGGCTCCGTGGACGCCAACTTAGGCGCTTCTTTAGTGGAGCACTGTCGAACTCAGGGAGGCCGATCCGGACAGGGTCCGGCAGTGGGACATCCTCTATGTAAAACCATTCCGAAGGCCAGTCCTCGGACGCCTTCTTTGGGGTTCCGGATAGATATCCGATCCCGGCGATGCGCCACACTTTGGCTCCACCCACTTGATATATTGACCCCTTCTGAGAACGGGGCACTAGGCAGAATAGCTCTTTCCACAGCCCGAAATGAGCCCCAACACCCAAAAACAGCTCGCAGAGGGCTACGAAGCCCGCGATATGCAATACTGAGGCAGGCGTGAGATTGTGTGGCTGGAGGCCATAGAACTCCAGGAGCCCCCGGAGAAACGAATGTATTGGAAATCCGAGCCCTCTTATTAAATAAGGGACGAGGCATACCCGCTCTCCTTTGGAGGGATTAGGGCCACTCTCCGCTTGCTCTCCGCCATTATAGATGGCAAGACCGGCTCGAACCGGGACCATATAGGCCGAGGGGAGAAATCCCTTGGTCTGGAGCGTCACTAGCTCGCTATGCGGGATGGAGCATCTCTCCCAATATCCAGGCTGAGGGATGGAAGGGCGAAAGGAGGAGTTGCAACGGCTGGCCATGGTGGTATGGACCTTTGTCGGATGCGCTCTGATGAACACTCGCGAAGGGGAAAAGGTGTGGTTTGGATCTAGATCCTCGTCCCCTTAAATGGGCGGCTCATTTACGCGGCTAGGGGTGTGGATGTAAAAACACTCAGACTTTTCATATTCGTTTGACACGTGGGAGACGGCCATTACTGGGCGTAGAAGCCAAGGAGCGCAACATTTACAAGAAGCCGGACTTTATTCAACAGGTACACGGAATTTGGAGGAGAACCCGCCTTGTAATGCCAAAGACAATCTGCGCGCCGGACTCATTGTCATTGAAGCCTGGTTCGGGGGCTACTGAGGGAGTCCTGGATTAGGGGGTGTCCGAATGGCCGGACTATACCTTCGGCCGGACTCCTGGACTATGAAGATACAAGATTGAAGACTTCGTCCCGTGTCCGGAAGGGACTTTCCTTGGCGTGGAAGGCAAGCTTGGCGATACGGATATATAGATCTCCTACCATTGTAACCGACTTGGTGTAACCCTAACCCTCTTCGGTGTCTATATAAACCGGAGGGTTTTAGTCCGTAGGACAACATACAGAACAACAATCATACCATAGGCTAGCCTCTAGGGTTTAGCCTCTCCGATCTCGTGGTAGATCTACTCTTGTACTACCCATATCATCAATATTAATCAAGCAGGACGTAGGGTTTTACCTCCATCAAGAGGGCCCGAACCTGGGTAAAACTTCATGTCCCTTGCCTCCTGTTACCATCCGGCCTAGACGCACAGTTCGGGACCCCCTACCCGAGATCCGCCGGTTTTGACACCGACAGTGATGGTATCAATAAACCCATCTACATCGTCACGATGTGGTTCCTCTATTTTGCCCTCGAAAGGGATCAAACAAACTCGACAAAAATCATAAAGTGACATCTTCTTAACCACATCATATAAATGAAACTCTACTGAAGGAGGTGATTCTCTAGGATAATAGTAGAAGTTTTGCACAAAAGTATTGGTGAGTAAGAGATACTGTTCGCGTTGGTTGTGGAGGAAGTCGGTGAAGCCTGCATTATTAGCCAATTCATAAAAATCCTCATAAATCCCGGCGGCTCTCAAGAAATCATCGGAGGGCCATTAACACGGCCTAACCTCCGCGGTGCGAGGCAAATTATATTTTGGCTTCTGTGCCTCTTCATTTTGCTTTTCCCTTAGCTTTGGCTCGATGAGCTCCTCAAAAATCTCTTCATCATTTTCTAAAAAATTCTGAAATTTTTAGTATCATCAAAATAAAGATGAACCAAACTCAATAATGTTGATAGCAACTACTCATACAAGTGTTTAGAGCTTATATCATGCATCAAAACTACTTGGAACCATATAAATTTGACATGCAAGCTCAAGAACATGGTCACCTGGGCAGCACAAATTTGCAATGAATAAAGCACTAGAACAAAAACTAATTGGACCAATGGAGGAGTCACATACCAAGGAACAATCTCTCCAAGCAGTTTTGTGAGAGGTACTTTGAGCAAGGAGATCAAAAATGGCAGCAAGATGAGCTTGAACTCGTGCTTGAGCTGGTTGTTCGTGTTTGTGGGAGGAAGAAGGAGTGTGTGGGTGAAAGGATAAGTAGAGGAGGGCCACCGTGGGCCCACGAGGTAGGGGGCGCGCCCAGGGGGGTAGGGCGCGCCCCTGACCCTCGTGGCCAGGTGCCAGCTACTCCTGTTGTGTTCTTAGTGCCAAATATTCTAGAAAAAAATCATATTTAAATTTCAGGGCATTTGGAGAACTTTTATTTTCGGGGTATGTTTATATTGCACGGATAATTCAGATAACAGACAGAAAATACTATTTTTATTTTATTTAGAATAAATAACACAAAGTAAAAGTGGGATACAGAAGGTTGTGCCTTCTAGTTTCACCCATCTCATGCTCATCAAAAGGAATCCACTAACAAGGTTGATTAGGTCTTGTTAACGAACTCATTCCGAATAACATGGAACCGGAGAAATTTCGAATAACACTATGTTACCTCAATGGGGATATGCACATCCCCAATAATAAGAATATCATATTTCTTCTTGACAGTAGGAAGAGGAAATTCAAAACCTCCAAATATAATCGATGTAATTTTTCCAATAGAGTTGATACTATGAACTTGAGGTTGTTTCCTCGGAAAGTGTACCGTATGCTCATTACCATTAACATGAAAAGTGACATTGCCCTTGGTGCAATCAATAACAGCCCCTGCAGTATTCAAAAAGGGTCTTCCAAGAATAATAGACATACTATCGTCCTCAGGAATATCATGTAACGCCCTCGATGCGGCCTATATCTCCCACGTGTCGAAGCATGACTTAGAGGCATAACCGCATTGAAAGCAATGTCGCAAGTGAGGTAATCTTCACTCAACCCATGTAATACATAAGGGACAGAGATACATAGTTGGCTTACAATTGCCACTTCACACAATTACATGAATAAAGCATTACATCAATCAGATACAATCAAGGTCCAACCACGGGACCAAAATAAAAGAAGACTACCCCAAAAGCTACACAGATCCCCGATCGTCCCGACTGGGCTCCACTACTGATCAACTAGAATGAAACAACACTAAGGACAAGATCTTCATCGAGCTCCTCTTGAGCTTGGTTGCGTCACCTGCTCGGTAACATCAGCACCTGCAAACTGGTTTTGGAAGTATTTGTGAGTCACGGGGACTCAGCAATCTCACACCTCGTGATCAAGACTATTAAAGCTTAAGGGTAAGGGTAAAAGGTATGAGGTGGAGCTGCAGCAAGCGACTAGCATATATGGTGGCTAACATCGCAAAAGAGAGTGAGAAGAGAAGGCAAAAGCACGGTCGAACAACTATGATCAAGAAGTGATCCTAGAACAACCTACGTCAAGAAGCATAACTCCAACACCGTGTTCACTTCCCGGACTCCGCCGAGAAGAGACCATCACGGTTACACATGCGGTTGATGTATTTTAATTAAGATCAACTTCAGGTTTTCTACAACCGGACATTAACAAATTCCCATCTGCCCATAACCGCGGGCACGGCTTTCGAAAGTTCAAATCCCTACAGGGGTGTCCCAACTTAGCCCATCACAAGCTCTCACGGTCAACGAAGGATATTCCTTCTAGCGGGAAGACCCGATCAGACTCGGAATCCCGGTTACAAGACATTTCGACAATGGTAAAACAAGACCAGCAAAGCCACCTGAATGTGCCGGCAAATCCCGATAGGAGCTGCACATATCTCGTTCTCAGGGCACACCGGATTGTCCAAACTTCCGGTAGGCCAGCCCAGAGTTTCCCCTGGTGGCCACCGGCGGATGACAAGTTGGACCAACACACAAAGGAGCACTGGCTCGGGGGTTTAAATAAAGATGACCCTTGGGCAGGCCTACCCAAGGGAAAGAAAAGGCTAGGTGGCAAATGGTAAAACCATGTTGGGCCTTGCTGGAGGAGTTTTATTCAAGGCGAACTATCAAGGGGTTCCCATTATAACCCAACCACGTAAGGAACGCAAAATCCGGGAACATAACACCGATATGACGGAAACTAGGGCAGCAAGAGTGGAACAAAACACCAGGCATAAGGCCGAGCCTTCCACCCTTTACCAAGTATATAGATGCATTAATTAGATAAGAGATATTGTGATATCCCAACAAGTAAACATGTTCCAACAAGGAACAACATCTCCATGTTCCAACAAGGAACAAACTTCAATCTTCACCTACAACTAACAACGCTATAAGAGGGGCTGAGCAAAGTGGTAACATAGCCAAACAACGGTTTGCTAGGATGAGGTGGGTTAGAGGCTTGGTTCAACAATATGGGAGGCATGACAAGCAAGTGGTAGGTACCGCAGCATAGGCATAGCAAAAGAGCGAGCAACTAGCAAGCAAAGATAGAAGTGATTTCGAGGGTATGGTCATCTTGCCTGAGATCCCGCAAGGAAGAAGAACGAGTCCATGAAGAAGACAAACAGACGTAGTCGAACGGATCCTCACAACACGACGTTACCGGATTACCGAGAAGAAGTACACCGGAAAGAAAGCAAACAACATAGTAAACAACCACTACAACAACATGGCATGATGCACAACAAGTATGATGCATTTCCGGTTTAATGAGGCGTGGCATGGCAAAGTGCACAAACAATCCTACAAATTAAGTGGAGCTCATTATGCAACGAAGCTGCATATTGAAGAAAACACCACATGACTTATTTAGTTCTCTCTCGTTTATGTACCCAACAAGGTTAAATGTTGTTAGGATGGCAAGAGGTGAAGCATGATGAAACTATCTAATCTAGGCAAGTTTAAATGAGGCCGGAACAACAAAATAACAAGTCCGGAAACTCCTCATATGCAAATATTAGGTTTGGTACTGTTCTGCCCTAAACATAATTTTAGAGTTGTTAAACATGCTAGATGAGCGCATCATGTTAAACTAGGCATTTTTCTACCCCATTTACATATAAAGATTATTAGGTTTGGAGCTGCGGTTATTTAGTTATGAAATAAATCATTTTAACATGGCAATAGGCAAAGTATATGCAAACATCATTTTAAACATGGACGAAAATGACATATTATGAAACTAGATGAAAAACTAAGCATATTTCATATATAAATTGTTTCAATCCGATGCACGGTTATTAAGATATTAAATGCATGAAGTTTAGGGGCCGTTCTGCAAAACTGGCACTCTTTGGGAAATAGCTAAATTCACTGGACAGGAAAAAACATGATGGGCTGGAACTGAATTGGCCCAGTAGCAGGAAAAGAAAGGTGGGGCGCTGGGGGTAGCCTGACCCATGGGCCTTGGCCCGACTCGATGGAGAGGCTCGGCCGCAGCGACTTGCTGGGCCGCGGGCGGGGCGCGATGAGGCAAGAAGCGAGGACGGCCTGTGCGAGCGATGCGGTCAACGCGTTGACTGGAGCGGCGCTTGTCTTTCGATCCAGAGGAAGCAGGGCGCGGTGCTAGTCTGCGCGTGGAGACGAATCGAGGCGAGCTGGGCCTTGGCGCGGGTCTGGACCAAGGGGAGGTGAAGCAGGTCATGAAGCAGAGGATCGAGCAGGCCGCGCTTCGCCTTGGAGCAGGACCATGGCGGCGACCTAGCGCGGCTCTGGCGAGGTCCAGGGCGCGGGACGGCTGGGGAGGCGGATCCGCAGTGATGGAGACCGGATCCGGGCATGGGGTGCCCATTCCCGGTGTTGGACGGCACCGGCGACAGCGTCCGCAAGCGGCGGCGGTGGTTCCTGCAGGGCGGCGGTAGTGGTGAGGAGCAGAGAGAGAGAGAGAAACGAAGGGAGAAGGAAGGAGAGGGGGCCGGGGCACTGGCCTGGATCGGGGCGACGCTTGCGAGGGTCAATGACGAGGACAGCGGGGTGGATCAGTGGCTTGCGGGGGCTCCTCTCCTCTCGATGGAGCTCGGGAACGAGGCCACGGGGAGGCAGCAGCCTGTCAGGACCCCGATTCCAAGTCACATCGATCTAGCCGGTAACATCTCATATCACTTTGCGGCCTCACACACGGTATTCCCACGGGTGTCGCCTTACCATGGCCCGGGACCATTTGCGCCTTTTGGCTCACGTATATGATAGTGTCGCTAGCATCCATATGACAGAGAACCCGGGCCAACATGGCTAGTCGTGAACCCAAAGCGGCACTAACCTATGGGGACAGGCATACATGAATCACATCAAGCATGTCGGTCAGCAGCGTGTGAATCCGGGCTATAGCATTGGGCTAACAGGACCCGGGAACCCGGGCTATAGCAGGCTAGGCAGGACTCCGGATGTCACCGCGTGACATTTCCCCGAAGGGACAGACACAGGAACGAAGTGAAACACATGCCGGCCAGTCAAGTGCCTTGAGCAGTAGTGCTGGGCTAGCAGGACTCCGGTGAACCAGGCTGTAGCGGACTACTATGCCTCATGGAAGCACTAGACTACATTTCCCCATAAGAGAGGCTGCCAAGGACAAACAACTAGATTGTCGGATCCCACACATACCAAGCATTCCAATCATACACACAATATGCTCGATATGTGTAAATACAACATGGCATCACAACATAACCCTACGATTCAAGTATTTATTCATTAGGATCCAAGGAGCCAAGATATTACAAACATGGGTCTCATGACCCAACAATCATAGCATACAAATCAAGGCACAAGCGGAAGCTTAACATGTCTGAGTACAGACATCTACAAATGAAAGAGGCTAAGAAGCCTGACTATCTACCAGATCCTGCCGAGGGCACAAGATCGTAGCTGAGGTATCAAGCTAAATGTAGAAGTCCACACGGAACTACTAGCGAGACTGACGTCTCTCTGCAAAACATAAATTAAGCAAACGTGAGTACAAAGGTACTCAGCAAGACTTACATCAGAACTAGCTACATATGCATCGGTATCAACAAGGGGGGGGGGTGGTGGAGTTTAACTGCAGCAAGCCAGCTTTGACTCAGTGGCTAACCTGAACTACGACTGCAAGAAACTCTTTTGAGGTGGCGCACACGAGTCCACATATTCACCATTCAATACACCACTATGGATCCGCTCCCGTCTCCCTACGAGAAGGCCATCCATAGCACTCATGCTTATCTTGCGCATTTTAGAGTATCCACTTTCACTTGTCTATGAACTGTTATAGGCGAACCAGAAGTCCTTTACCGCGGACACGGCTATTCGAATCGATGATGTTAACCCTGCAGGGTTGTACTTCTTCACACATGCTCTCACCACTTACCGCCGTTTACACGACATGTACTCGGCAACCTTCAAGCGGAAGCCCAACGAGGGTGTCGGCCACAGCCTACCTAAACACTCAAGTCTCTAGTCCAGGTTTATCGCCTATCCAGGTTCCATCCGCAGGGAGTCCGGCCGAGGTTTCCACATACGGCCCGAACGATGTGAACAGGGTTCCCGAGACACCAAACGGGTGCCTGGTACACCGTGCCACGGTGTTATCTACCGCATCATAGCCCACCCCTAGGGTCAGCGCTACGCACGACCGCCAACACATATCCTATAAACACCAGAAACTAGTTGCAACTCCTGGACAGAGGACAAGGGTGATCAAGAAGCCGGGAGGGTCCATTGGTTTCGGGCCCAATGCGTGATAGTAACTATTTCATGGATCACAAACACAGAACTCAGTTCCTAAGGACGTCTTCAATGAGACAACCCACCATGTACTCCTACATGGCCTCTCACCGCTACCTTTACCAAATCGTGTTCACACACTTAGCTCTCAACAGTAGGACATGTTTACACACCTCCGATTCATCCCCGATGAATCAGACCTGACTCAACTCTAAGCAGTAGCAGGCATGACAACAAGCATGAATGAGTAGGCACATCAGGGCTCAAACAACTCCTACTCATGCTAGTGGGTTTCATGTATTTACTTTGGCAATGACAGGTCATGCAGAGGATAAGGGGTTCAACTACCGCAGCAAGTAACAGAGGAATCATGTTGTCCTAATGCAGTAAAAGAGAGCAGGAGCGAGAGAGTGGGATTGTATCGGAATGAACAAGGGGGTTTTGCTTGCCTGGCACTTCTGAAGATAGTAAAGCTCTTCATCGGTGTCATCGAATTCATTACTGGATCAACGTCTACTGAGGGGGGACAAACACCGGCAACTGAGAAAGAACACAATCAACACATGGCGATATGCAACAATATGATGCATGCTATGACATGGCAATATGAATGTGTTTTGGCTAATGCAACAGAAAGTCATTTTTAATTGAAGTGGAATTCAAAACTATATCAAATTCCAACTCCAAACCTATTATGAAATTTGCCCTAATCATGTTTCATCCTAAACAGTGAGGTTAACTTGCTCAAACATGCATGAAAATGGTACATATGGATTCCTTGAATTTTTCTGATAATTTTTCATATATAATTTATTTCATTTGGAGTTATAGATTAATTTCTATGATTTTTCAAAGTTTTGGGATATTTTCTGAAAATAAATAAATCATTTAGATTTATTTAAAATCCAAAAAAGGTTTTACTGCGTCAGCATGACGTAAGAGTGACGTCATCAGGTCAACTGTGGCTGGCCAGGTCAAACCTGACCAGTGGGGCCTATTGGTCAGTGACACACCGCTGGCATGAGTCACTGACGTGTGGGGCCGGTCAAAGGCCATGTCAGCAAGGTCAAAGCTGACGCGTGGGTCCCGCGGGGTTATGACTAATCTAAGCAGAAATAAAGCTGGGGTTAATTAGGGCGGGGGGGCCATTTGTCAGTGACGAAGGAGGTTAGTTAGCCCCGTCATTAGTACTAATGACGGTGCCACGTCGGCTGCCGCCGGGGATGGTTGCCGGCGAGCACGCAGCACGGCGGAGGGCTTAGGTTTTGCGCTATAGGGCATGGATCAACGAGCGGTTTGCGGCTACGGGTTGCTGGCGCTTGCGCGCATCTGATGGAGCAACCAGGGGGAGCCGCGGTGGTCTAAGGCGATGGCAGCAGCGAGCTAGGCGGCGGCCGGAGTTTGGGTGCGTGCGGGTACGGTGCTGCGGTGCGCGGAAGGAGGAACTGATGGGAGCTGCAGCCTCCTGGGAACACGCGGAGCACGCGAGCGTTCTTGAACACGAGCCGCCGCGGCTGTGACCACGGCTACGCCTTGGCCAGCGGCGAGAAGCTTTCGGCCTTGATGGTTAACCCGGCTACAACACACGAACGGCGAGAAGAACAAGGGGGAAACGGGCATGAGCTCACTGCGGTTCTGTTGGTGCAGCTAGCGAGCTCGGGGACGGGCCGTGGACGACGAATCGGCGACGACGATCGGCGGCGCCTGAGGTAGAAGACGAGCTCGAAGGCGTCTCTTTAAGGCGTCCGGGCTCGTGGGACTGGGCGTAGAGGTGCGCCGCAGCGAGGCGGTGCTCGTGGGCACGACAGAGGGGCGAGGAAGTGGCTCTGGTGACGACTACGGCGAACGGCGGTGAGGATGGCGCTCGGCCATCGCGGGAGAGGGTGAGGGAGATGAGGGGGAGAGAGGGGAGAGGTGCAGGGGGTGATGGGCGTCTCCGTGGCATGGCTGGAAGCGCTGGGTCGTCGCACTGGAGCAGGAGGTGGCGTCGTCGGCCGGGCGTGTGCAGGCACGCAGCTGCTTCTCCTCCTGGCAGGAGGAAGAAGACGGCGTTGCCCCTGTGGGCTTGGCCAGAACAGGAGTTGGGCCAGGCAGGTAAGTCAGGTAAGGCCCTGCCTTTTCTATTTTCTGTTTGTTTTGTTTTTATTTATACATTTTGCCACTGATTCAAAATTCCAAATGAATTCAAAACAGTGCCAAAACACTTTGAGATATTTTATGTTACCTCTCTGGACTATTCCAAGAGTACATAAAACATTTCAAAGCATTTGAAAATATATTCATTATATATTATGAATATATCCCCGAATTCAAATAGATTATTGATTTAAATTCAGAGACCAAATAATTCCTTAAAAATGTTCCAGAATTTTGGTTTGATATATAACTCTTGCCAAAATTCACAAAACTATTTTTAGGGTATTTTGGATTCACATAATGCAATTTAAAGGGTGCTTGCCCTTCTTTTAATCAGATTTCTGAGGTTTCAACAATCCTCAATTCAAGTTTCAGAATTTAAACATGATGCAAGCAAGATGCAAACACTAGGCAACACCAGAAGCTAGGGATGTGACAGCTCACCCCTACTAAACAAGAATCTCGCCCCGAGATTCAAGACGTGAGGTAAGAAGACAGAGGGCACAAACTAACACGATCTTCATGATCCATTGCTTCAGATCGATCTTGGCATCCTTTCTTTCGAGATCTGCATCCAATACGATGACGACGGACAGGAACTCTACATGAATCAATCTTCTCAAAGATCGGGCAACTCAAGATCAACTCTTGGGGTGAGATATAAAACATATCTTGAGCTGAGACACGAAACATACATATCAAAAGGGATGTAGAGGGACATATGACGAAGGTCCAAATTGGTAGGCAACAATCCCACGCTTAGGTGAGATGGTGAGTGAGTGTCAAAGTGGCGAGGAGATAAGTTGCCATGATTACCTAATGGGGCACCTCAGAGAAGGTGACTCATAGAGCTATTCCCTTAACTGGCAAAAAGAATTACTTTTGATATAACGATCATTGAAACTCTTCATACCAACTTAAGGCAATTTACAATTGATCGTTTGAGATAGCTCGAAGAGACGGCATACTCGGACTAGGATGGATGATGTGGACTACCTTGTTGAAGACAACGCAAGGGATGATTTTGCTTACGCGTGCTCTCAAGAACTTGAGCATTTCCATATTCATCAAGGTTCTACCAACATCCGTGGCAAGGATCCTGGCAACACGACATACTACCATGATGACTAGTGATGGATGATGCGGATACAAAGGAAGATAACACCTTCTCAGGTCTTCCCTTATCGAGGCTAAGGGAACAGAATCTGGACGATCGACCGAGAGACATTTAGCACTCCGCTTCTAATGTTCTCCTTGATGTGCTAGCGTAATCCATTCATAGATATGGTGTGATACCTAGAACATCAAGTAAAAGGTCGGACTTCGGAAGCTCAAGAATCCATAAGGAATAACTACGGAGGCAGATCCTACGAGATCCTTATGGGGAGGTGACCAACTTCTTCAACCAAGATACTACCATAATAGGCCTTCCGGCTAGGTGTGTTGGCCACGACATCCACGTTACCGGTTATAGAGAGACCAACATTATAGTTCTTGGAGTACGTTCCAACCATCATATCTGCCTGAGATTCAGATCTGGTTGGTGTTAGGATATTCCAGACCCATCCAGTCTAGAAAGAAAAGGAGAGTTTGCAACACAATTTGACGAGATGACGTTGCGAGATTCTCGGGGAATGGACTGCGATAGCAAGCTCCAAAACATGAGTCGGTTCTGCTACAAACTTGTGAACACGCTATCCAAGACGAGCATGACCACGTAGTAGTCTTATAGTAAAACACTATCGAGTTCAGGTGGGGAACCATCATCAAGTATTTCGAAGTCTTTACGCAAGTCCATGGATTAGATCCCAATCATAGACTTCTTTTCCTTGAACAAGTCAATCAGTGGTTTGGTGTGCTAGGAACACATATGGAGTGGAGGTAATTAATCTACCAAACCATAGAGTATTTTGCACGTATGCATGACTGATTTGGGATGATTCCAAGGGAAACAAAACAAACCTTTCTAAAGTCCATGGCGGCAACTTACACCTAAAGCACGTGAACTTGGAGAAGGTCACTTCTTTCATCCGAGTATAAGCTTCATGAACGGAACACGAAGGCATTGCTTACAAAGTTTTCAACACTAGGTTGATGTTCAACATGAATCATGGGGAGACAAAATGCTGCTGATGGGCTCAACAACAACTCATCAGAATTTTCCATATCACTAGACTTCCACCATCATGTGAACACGGTGATAGCATTGGTCAGACCAAAAGATGTAATGGTGTATGCTTGAGGGATCAACCACGACTAAGACAACATTATGAATATCATTGGTTTTAACTTGATTTGACGATAGCCCACACTCAAATCAAGGTTTGGACAAGAGAATAGGTTCAACAACTGATCACGAGGACCAATTGATGGAGATATCATCTTTCTTCAACACACACACAAACACAAGGATATCCCTTTGGAGATGAACTAAGCGGGACAAGCTTTCATCTTCCAACTCTCCAAGTTATTGTTTAGCTTAACCAACTAGCTTAGGGGTATCCAACACAGATTCTTGGGGACAACCTGGTAACACTTCCAAGAAGACATTCGGAAAATGATGAACCACCGATATGTTACTAAGCTCGAGAACAAACTTGTTTTTTTATACAAGACGGTATGATCAGGAGAGCAAGGGATTCAACCCTAACTCAAAGATCGAGGAGTGCACCAGAAATAAGGACAAGGTAGCACGATCAATCCTAGAATAGTGTTTTGATAACCAACACGCTAAGAATGATATTAGTGTCCATTAACTACCAAGCAACACAGTTGCTAGGAGTATTGATTTCACACATCATGGTTCACTTGCCGGCATTCCGGTTGCGGCAACACGGGACCAAGGAATGAAAAATGATGGCAAGAAGTATCACTGCGTCAAGAATTCATGAGAGATGGTGCAATTCTCATGACAATCCTTACATAAAGGGGGTAATACTCCAGGGTAGAACAGAGCAAAAGCTGGATTGGCATTTGATCTGCAGAACACAACTACTTTGACCCAATCCTGGATATGGATGAGGTACTGGAGTTTGTTTCTCCTAGTCATTCTGAAATAGAATGGCTTAACGGACCACAATAATAATAAGCATCAATAACACGGATGCACAACTACTCCTGACTATCAATTGATAGGCGATGGTCGGAATACAAATGAAGAGGGACAACTCAAGAGGACATATATCTTTCTGAGTTGTGGATGCATAGATTAATATGTCGAACCAAGTTCACAGTAGTTATCTTTCTGAGTTGTGGATGCATAGATTAATATGTCGAACCAAGTTCAACAGGTTTCTTCCAGATAACCCATGCAGGAAGGTAGAACTGGCAGAATCACAATTATGAATGGAGAACTCCTCAAGAGTACTCTGATTGTGATATTTTGGTTCAAAGAACTTCTGCCTTAATGGTTCATGGTATTTGGAAGAAAGAAATACCACGGACCTCGAGGTAAGTAGGGTGAATCTTGGGTTCAAGAACCCAGGAACGGAATACCTACTACTAAATGGCATCACGGGATGATTTCGAGAATGGTGGCCAGAATCATCACACCGGGAACACAAAACATGGCTAGATTACTAGGTGACTCCCTAAAACACCTAGGGTCATAATAATAGCTCCAACATATATGTCGAGGCAATAGAGTACCTCAACTGACCGGTAGTGTGATTAATCTGGCCCAAATGGACATCAGGAACAGGAGGAAGGGGTTTGCAAATGCATCAGACTACTTAGAAACTTGGGATGACTCGGACAGCATAACGGCTGTAAATGCTCAAAAAGATTTGAGACATCCTGCAAAATGGTGGCATAACCACTCAACATCATAATATCAAGGTTCTGATTCAACTGGTAACATACTAAAAGTAGTAGAAACTGTACTGAGGCTTGTAACAACAATGCTATAAGCTACTATGGATTAGTAACACGTGAACCTGATAGAAGGAGAGAGCCTAGTCCTTAACCCACGTTGAATAAGAAGAGAATGACTCAGATCAGAGGGCATAAGGTAAAAGGAGTAAAAAGAGCCTTACGTTCCCTTCCACAATCAATTCCCTTACATAACTAAAGCATTTCTAGACACAACTTCGACCATTTGGCTTGGTAATCCTACAGGCAGTCAGGCTTTGATACCAACGCTGTCAGGACCCCGATTCCAAGTCACATCGATCTAGCCTGTAACATCTCATATCACTTTGCGGCCTCACGCACGGTATTCCCACGGGTGTCGCCTTACCATGGCCCGGGACCGTTTGCGCCTTTTGGCTCACGTATATGATAGTGTCGCTAGCATCCATATGATAGAGAACCCGGGCCGACATGGCTAGTCGTGAACCCAAAGCGGCACTAACCTATGGGGACAGGCATACTTGAATCATAGGGTTATGTTGTGTTGCCATGTTGTATTTACACATATCGAGCATATTATGTGTATGATTGGAATGCTTGGTATGTGTGGGATCCGACAATCTAGTTGTTTGTCCTTGGCAACCTCTCTTTTGGGGAAATGTAGTCTAGTGCTTCCATGAGCCATAGTAGTCCGCTATAGCCCGGTTCACCGGAGTCCTGCTAGCCCAGCACTACTGCTCAGGGCACTTAACTGGCCGGCATGTGTTTCACTTCGTTCCTGTGTCTGTCCCTTCGGGGAAATGTCACGTGGTGACATCCGGAGTCCTGCCTAGCATGCTACAGCCCGGGTTCCCGGAGTCCTGTTAGCCCAATGCTATAGCCCGGATTCACACACTGCTGACCGACATGCTCGATGTGATTCATGTATGCCTGTCCCCATAGGTTAGTGCCGCTTTGGGTTCACGACTAGCCATGTCAGCCCAGGTTCTCTGTCATATGGATGCTAGCGACAGTATCATATACGTGAGCCAAAAGGCGCAAACGGTCCCAGGCGCTATCAGGACCCCGATTCCAAGTCACATCGATGTAGCCGGTAACATCTCATATCACTTTGCGGCCTCACGCACCGTATTCCCACGGGTGTCGCCTTACCATGGCCCGGGACCGTTTGCGCCTTTTGGCTCACGTATATGATAGTGTCGCTAGCATCCATATGACAGAGAACCTGGGCCGACATGGCTAGTCGTGAACCCAAAGCGGCACTAACCTATGGGGACAGGCATACATGAATCACATCGAGCATGTCGGTCAGCAGCGTGTGAATCCGGGCTATAGCATTGGGCTAACAGGACTCGGGGAACCCGGGCTGTAGCAAGCTAGGAAGGACTCCAGATGTCACCGTGTGACATTTCCCCGAAGGGATAGACACAGGAACGAAGTGAAACACATGCCGGCCAGTCAAGTGCCCTGAGCAGTAGTGCTGGGCTAGCAGGACTCCGGTGAACCGGGCTGTAGCGGACTACTATGGCTCATGGAAGCACTAGACTACATTTCCCCATAAGAGAGGCTACCAAGGACAAACAACTAGATTGTCGGATCCCACACATACCAAGCATTCCAATCATACACACAATATGCTGGATATGTGTAAATACAACATGGCATCACAACATAACCCTACGATTCAAGTATTTATTCATTAGGCTCCGAGGAGCCAAGATATTACAAACATGGGTCTCATGACCCAACAATCATAGCATACAAATCAAGGCACAAGCGGAAGCTTAACATGTCTGAGTACAGACATCTACAAATGAAAGTGGCTAAGAAGCCTGACTATCTACCAGATCCTGCCGAGGGCACAAGATCGTAGCTGAGGTATCAAGCTAAACGTCGAAGTCCACACGGAACTACTAGCGAGACTGACGTCTCTCTGCAAAACATAAATTAAGCAAACGTGAGTACAAAGGTACTCAGCAAGACTTACATCAGAACTAGCTAAATATGCATCGGTATCAACAAGGGGGGGTGGTGGAGTTTAACTGCAGCAAGCTAGCTTTGACTCAGTGGCTAACCTGAACTACGACTGCAAGAAACTCTTTTGAGGTGGCGCACACGAGTCCACATATTCACCATTCAATACACCACTATGGATCCGCTCCCGTCTCCCTACGAGAAGGCCATCCATAGCACTCATGCTTATCTTGCGCATTTTAGAGTATCCACTTTCACTTGTCTATGAACTGTTATAGGCGACCCAGAAGTCCTTTACCGCGGACACGGCTATTCGAATAGATGATGTTAACCCTGCAGGGGTGTACTTCTTCACACACGCTCTCACCACTTACCGCCGTTTACACGACATGTACTCGGCAACCTTCAAGCGGAAGCCCAACGAGGGTGTCGGCCACGGCCTACCTAAACACTCAAGTCTCTAGTCCAGGTTTATCGCCTATCCAGGTTCCATCCGCAGGGAGTCCAGCCGAGGTTTCCACATACGGCCCTGAACGATGTGAACAAGGTTCCCGAGACACCAAATGGGCGCCCGGTACACCGTGCCACGGTGTTATCTACCGCATCATAGCCCACCCCTAGGGTCAGCGCTACGCACGGCCGCTAACACATATCCTATAAACACCAGAAACTAGTTGCAACTCCTGGATAGAGGACAAGGGTGATCAAGAAGCCGAGAGGGTCCATTGGTTTCGGGCCCAATGCGTGGTAGTAACTATTTCATGGATCACAAACACAGAACTCAGTTCCTAAGGACGGATTCAATGAGACAACCCACCATGTACTCCTACATGGCCTCTCACAGCTACCTTTACCAAATCGTGTTCACACACTTAGCTCTCAACAGTAGGACATGTTTACACACCTCCGATTCATCCCCGATGAATCAGACCTGACTCAACTCTAAGCAGTAGCAGGCATGACAACAAGCATGAATGAGTAGGCACATCAGGTCTCAAACAACTCCTACTCATGCTAGTGGGTTTCATGTATTTACTTTGGCAATGACAGGTCATGCAGAGGATAAGGGGTTCAACTACCGTAGCAAGTAACAGAGGAATCGTGTTGTCCTAATGCAGTAAAAGAGAGCAGGAGCGAGAGAGTGGGATTGTATCGGAATGAACAAGGGGTTTTTGCTTGCCTGGCACTTCTGAAGATAGTAAAGCTCTTCATCGGTGTCATCGAATTCATCGCTGGATCAACGTCTACTGAGGGGGGACAAACACAGGCAACTATGAAAGAACCAAATCAACACATGGTGATATGCAACAATATGATGCATGCTATGACATGGCAATATGAATGTGTTTTGGCTAATGCAACAGAAAGTCATTTTTAATTGAAGTGGAATTCAAAAATATATCAAATTCCAACTCCAAACCTATTATGAAATTTGCCCTAATCATGTTTCATCCTAAACAGTAAGGTTAACTTGCTCAAACATGCATGAAAATCGTATAGATGGATTCCTTGAATTTTTTTGATAATTTTTCATATATAATTTATTTCATTTGGAGTTATAGATTAATTTCTATGATTTTTCAAAGTTTTGGGATATTTTCTGAAAATAAATAAATCATTTAGATTTATTTAAAATCCAGAAAAGGTTTTACTGCGTCAGCATGACGTAAGAGTGACGTCATCAGGTCAACTGTGGCTGGCCAGGTCAAACCTGACCAGTGGGGCCTACTGGTCAGTGACACACCGCTGGCATGAGTCACTGACGTGTGGGGACGGTCAAAGGCCACGTCAGCAAGGTCAAAGCTAACGCGTGAGTCCCGCGGGGTTATGACTAATCTAAGCAGAAATAAAGCTGGGGTTAATTACGGCAGGGGGGGCATTTGTCAGTGACGGAGGAGGTTAGTTAGCCCCGTCATTAGTACTAATGACGGTGCCACGTCGGCTGCCGCCGGGGATGGTCGCCGGCGAGCACGCAGCACGGCGGAGGGCTTCGGTTTCGCGCTATAGGCCATGGATCGACGAGCGGTTTGCGGCTACGGGTTGCTGGTGCTTGCGCGCATCTGATGGAGCAACCAGGGGGAGCTGCGGTGGTCTAAGGCGATGGCAGCAGCGAGCTAGGCGGCGGCCGGAGTTCGGGTGCGTGCGGGCACGGTGCTGCGGTGCGCGGAAGGAGGAACTGATGGGAGCTGCGGCCTCCTGGGAACATGCGGAGCATGCGGTCATTCTCGAACACGAGCCGCCGCGGCTGTGACCACGGCTACGCCATGGCCGGCGGCGAGAATCTTTCGGCCTCGATGGTTAACCCGGCTACGACAAATGAATGGCGAGAAGAACAAGGGGGAAATGAGCATGAGCTCACTGCGGTTTTGTTGGTGCAGCTAGCGAGCTCGGCGACGGGCTGTGGACGACGAATCGGCGACGGCGATCGGCGGCGCCCGAGGTAGAAGACGAGCTCGAAGGCGTCTGGGCTCGTGGGACTGGGCGTAGAGGTGCGTCGCAGCGAGGCGATGCTCGTGGGCACGACAGAGGGGCGAGGGGGTGGCTCTGGTGACGACTACGGCGAACGGCGGCGAGGATGGCGCTCGGCCATCACGGGAGAGGGTGAGGGAGACGAGAGGGGAGAGGTGTAGGGGGTGCTGGGCGTCTCCGTGGCGTGGCTGGAAGCGTCGGGTCGTCGCGCTGGAGCAGGAGGTGGCGTCGTCGGCCACGCGTGTGCAGGCACGCAGCTGCTTCTCCTCCTGGCAGGAGGAAGAAGACGGCGTTGCCCCTGTGGGCTGGGCCAGAACAGGAGTTGGGCCAGGCAGGTAAGTCACGTAAGGCCCTGCCTTTTCTATTTTCTGTTTGTTTTGTTTTTATTTATACATTTTGCCACTGATTCAAAATTCCAAATGAATTCAAAACAGTGCCAAAACACTCTAAGATATTTTATGTTACCTCTCTGGACTATTCCAAGAGTACATAAAACGTTTCAAAGCATTTGAAAATATATTCATTATATTTTATGAATATATCCCCAAATTCAAATAGATTATTGATTTAAATTCAGAGACCAAATAATTCCTTAAAAATGTTCCAGAATTTTGGTTTGATATATAACTCTTGCCAAAATTCACAAAACTATTTTTAGGGCATTTTGGATTCACAGAATGTAATTTAAAGGGTGCTTGCCCTTCTTTTAATCAGATTTCTGAGGTTTCAACAATCCTCAATTCAAGTTTCAGAATTTAAACATGATGCAAGCAAGATGCAAACACTAGGCAACACCAGAAGCTAGGGATGTGACACAGCCTCGGGCAGTGAGGAGGTCTGGCAGGAGTCATGGCTCCACGTCCGACGCTGGGACGAGATGAAGGAGGTCGGCGGCGGCTGGATTGATCGGATGGATCGGACAGGAGCAGGCTGCACTGCTGATTGGGTGGCGCTGAAAACAAGGGGAAGATGGTGGCGGTGCTAGGGGATTGGGTCGAGGAGGAGCAGAAGAGCGATGGTTGGTTAGCTAGTGATCCCGAGGGGAACTAGAGAGAGTGGCGGCGTAGGGAGGATCCCTAGAAAATAGGGTTTGTCCAAAATGGACTAGGGATAGACTATATATATATGGAAAAGAAGGGAGTTGGATCATCCGATCAAAATCCGACGGTCGAGAATAGATAGGCTAGGAAAGTCTAAATAGAAACGGAGACGTTTTGTAGATGTTTGGGGATGATCCGGACACAACGGTGGCGACAGTCCGGGTCGGGTCCGGGACAGATTTCGGACGCGCGTGGGAGGAGGTCCGCGGGCTGACGAGAGAGGTTATGTAGGGCCTGGCGGTGAGAGGTAGTGCAGAAGGCAAAGGTCTGAGAAGAGAGAAGAGGAGAGGCCCGGCGACTGTTTCTGGAGACCGAAAACGTCCGACGATAGACCGACTATAGTGCCGCTATAGTTTAACGTTTGGGCTATCAAACGAACCCCGAATGCGATGAAACTTGGCAGGCGACCTACTAACACTATAACAGCATCGCATGCCAACTTTCAACCCAATCCGAGAACATTTTCCAGCCACTTATAAAATAATATTTCGGACATGCCGCGGGCGCGTGCAAGTGTGGTTGGGCTCAGAACGGACAACGGAGAGAACTCAGAGAACCCGGATGAATGCAAGTTTTAAAACATGATGATGCAATGCACATGATGACATGATAAGATGCGACACGCAACAAAATGACATGGCAACGACAACGAATAACTGGAAGACACCTGGCACATTGATCTCGGGGCGTTACATATCAAGAATAACAAAGTCCGTTAAAATAGTAACATTTGCAACTACAACAGGCACATCCCCACAATTACCGACAGGTATAGCAGTTGATTTATCAGCCATTTGCAAAGATATTTCAGCCGGTGTCAACTTATTCAAATCAAGTCTACGATATAAAGAGAGAGGCATAACACTAACACCGGCTCCAAGATCACATAAAGCAGTTTTAACATAGTTTCTTTTAATAGAGCATGGTATAGTTGGTACACCGGGATCTCATAGTTTCTTAGGTATTCCACCCTTAAAAGTATAATTAGCAAGCATGGTGGAAATTTCAGCTTTCGGTATCTTTCTTTTGTATGTAACAATATCTTTCCTATACTTAGCATAAGGATTCATTTTGAGCATATCAGTTAATCGCATACACAAAAAAGATAGGTCTAATCATTTCGGCAAAGCGCTCAAAATCCTCATCATCCTTTTTCTTGGATGGTTTGGGAGGAAAAGGCATGGGTTTCTGAACCCATGGTTCTCTTTCTTTGCTGTGTTTCCTAGCAACAAAGTCTTTCTTATCATAACGTTGATTCTTTGATTGTGGGTTATCAAGATCAACAGCAAGTTCAATTTCTATATCATCATCATTACTAGGTTGAGCATGATCATGAACATTATTATTAGCATTATCACTAGTTTCAGGTTCATTACCAGATTGTGTTTCAGCATCAGAAATAGAAATATCATTTGGATTCTCAGGTGTTCCAATGATAGGCTTATTCGAAGCATGCAAAGTCCTATCATTTTTCTTTTTCTTCCTATCAGAAGGACTAGGTGCATCTACATTATTTCTCTGAGAATCTTGCTCAATTCTCTTAGGGTGGCCTTCAGGATACAAAGGTTCCTGAGTCATTCTACCAGTTCTAGTAGCCACTCTAACAGCATTATCATTATTCTTACTATTCATTTCATTGAGCAAATCATTTTGAGCTTTAAGTACTTGTTCTACTTGAGTGGTAACCATAGAAGCATGTTTGCTAACAAGTTTAAGTTCACCTTTGACATTAGCCATATAATCACCCAAGTGTTCAAGCATATTTGAATTGTATTTCAATTGTCTACCAAAATAAGCATTAAAGTCTTCTTGCTTAGCCATAAATTTATCAAACTCATCTAAGAATGGGCTAGCAAATTTAGTAAATGGGATTTCAGCTTTATCATATCTACAGAGAGAATTTACCTTTACTACCTGTGTCGAGTTATCAAGACCATGAGTTTCTTCAATAGGTAATGGATTAAGATCATATGTTTCTTCAACAGGCGGTAAATTAAGACCATGTATTTCTTCAATAGGAGGTAAATTCTTAACATCTTTAGCTTTAATACCTTTTTCTTTCATAGATTTCTTTGCCTCTTGCATATCTTCAGGACTGAGAAATAGAATACCCCTTTTCTTCGAAGTTGGTTTAGGAATAGGCTCAGGAACTGGCTCAGGAGGTGTCCAATTATTTTCATTTGTCAGCATATTATTCATTAGAATTTCAGCTTCATCTGGCGTTCTTTCCCTGAAAACAGAACCAACACAACTATCCAGGTAATCTCTGGAGGCATCGATTAGTCCATTATAAAAGATATCAAGTATTTCATTTTTCTTAAGAGGATGATCAGGCAAAGCATTAAGCAATTTTAGAAGCCTCCCCAAGCTTGTGAGAGACTCTCTTCTTCAATTTGCACAAAATTATATATATCCCTTAAATCAGCTTGTTTCTTATGAGCATGGAAATATTTAGCCGAGAAGTAATAAATCATATCCCGGGGACTACGCACACAACCAGGATCAATAGAATTAAACCATATCTTAGCATCACCCTTTCATGAGAACAGAAATATTTTAAGGATATAAAAGTAACAATTTCTCTCATCATTAGTGAACAGGGTAGCTATATCATTTAATTTAGTAAGATGTGCCACAACAGTTTCAGATTCATAGCCATGAAAAGGATCAGATTCAACCAAAGTAATTATATCAGGATCAACAGAGAAGTCATAATCCTTATCGATAACACAGATAGGTGAAGTAGCAAAAGCAGGGTCAGGTTTCATTCTAGCATTTAGAGATTGCTGATTCCATTTAGCTAATAACCTCTTGAGTTCGTATCTATCTTTGCAAGCTAAAATAGCTAAAGAAGCTTCTTTATCAAAAACATAACCCTTAGGAATAACAGGCAAATCTTCATCATCACTTTCATCAGTATTATCAGATTCAATATTTTCATTCTCTCTAGCCCTAGCAAGTTGTTCATCAAGAAATTCACTAAGTGGCACAGTAGTATCAAGCATAGAACTAGTTTCATCATAAGTATCATGCATAGCAGAAGTGGCATCATCAATAACATGCGACATATCAGAACGAATAGCAGAAGCAGGTTTAGGTGTCGCAAGCTTACTCAAAACAGAAGGTGAATCAAGTGCAGAGCTAGATGGCAGTTCCTTACCTCCCCTCGTAGTTGAGGGATAGATGTTGGTTTTAGGATCTCTCAAGTTCTTCATAATGATAAGCAGATATAAATCCCAAGTGACTCAAAGAATAGAGCTATGCTCCCCGACAACGGCGTCAGAAAATAGTCTTGATAACCCACAAGTATAGGGGATCGCAACAGTTTTCGAGGGTAGAGTATTCAACCCAAATTTATTGATTCGACACAAGGGGAGCCAAAGAATATTCTCAAGTATTAGCAGCTGAGTTGTCAATTCAACCACACCTGGAAACTTAATATCTGCAGCAAAGTGTTTAGTAGCAAAGTAGTATGATAGTAGTGGTAACGGTAGCAAAAGTAATGTTTTTGGTATTTTGTAGTGATGATAGTAATAGCAAGGGAAAAGTAAATAAGCAAAGAACAATATGTGGAAAGCTCGTAGGCAATGGATCAGTGATGGAGAATTATGCCGGATGCGGTTCATCATGTAACAATCATAACCTAGGGTGACACAGAACTAGCTCAAGTTCATTAATTAATGTAGGCATCTATTCCGAATATAGTCATACGTGCTTATGGAAAAGAACTTGCATGACATATTTTGTCCTACCCTCCCGTGGCAGCGGGGTCCTTACGAAAACTAAGGGATATTAAGGCCTCCTTTTAATAGAGTATCGGAACAAAGCATTAACACATAGTGAATACATGAACTCCTCAAACTATGGTCATCACCGGTAAGTATCCCGATTATTGCCACTTCTGGGTTAATGGATCATAACACATAATAGGTGACTATAGACTTGTAAGATAGGACCAAGAACTCTCATATATTGATGAAAACATAATAGGTTCAGATCTGAAATCATGGCACTCGGGCCTAGTGACAAGCATTAAGCATAGCAAAGTCATAGCAACATCAATCTCAGAACATGGTGGATACTAGGGATCAAACCCTAACAAAACTAACTCGATTACATGATAGATCTCATCCAACCCATCACCGTCCAACAAGCCTACGATGGAATTACTCATGCACGGCGGTGAGCATCATGAAATTGGTGATGGAGGATGGTTGATGATGACGATGGCAACGGATTCCCCTCTCTGGAGCCTCGAACGAACTCCAGATCAGCCCTCCCGAGAGGTTTTAGGGCTTGGTGGCGGCTCCGTATCGTAAAACACGATGAATCCTTCTCTCTGATTTTTTCTCCCCGAAAGCAAATATATAGAGTTGGTCTTGAGGTCGGAGGAGCTCCAGGGGGCCCACGAGGTAGGGGGCGCGCCCTAGGGGGGCAGGCGCGCCCCCACCCTCGTGGATAGGTGGTGGGCCCCTGGTCTTTATCTTTTGTAGGTATTTTTTATATCTTCCGAAAATATGTTCCGTGAAGTTTCAGGTCATTCCGAGAACTTTTGTTTCTGCACATAAATAACACCATGGAAATTCTGTAGAAAACAACGTCAGTCTGAGTTAGTTCCATTCAAATCATGCAAGTTAGAGTCCAAAACAAGGGCAAAAGTGTTTGGAAAAGTAGATACGACAGAGGCGTATCAAAGGCCCGTACGATGCCCCCCTCCCCGAGCGCTGCCGCCTGCATCGAGAGCACGGCCACCTACGCCGGGAGTGTCGCCGCATCCACATAGAGCGCGGCCGCTTCCGCCGAGAGGGCGTCTGCGATTGCCGACAGGGCAGCTGCAGCAGCCGAGACGGCTACAGCTGCTGCTGTGACGGCGGCTGCAAACACCGAGAGCGCTTGAGCTGCCGTCCGTGCCGCTGATGTCACCCTAGCTCGGGTTGAGGCCATCCACGCCAAGATATTCCAGGCCACCTCGGACTACAGCATGCAGAGCACCTGTGTTCTCAAGAGGTCACCGAATGGGAGATGGAGATGCAGGAGGCGGGGGAGATCGAGGAGCGCCGGGAGGAGGAGTTACGCGTGGCCAAGGTCGAGGTAGAGAAGAGTCCGTCCGTCGGGGAATCGGCGATGGAGTACCAACGCGAGCTCTAGCGCAGCCACTACTACGAGTACTACAACCTTGAGGGCGGCGCCGAGGACGAGGACGAGGACGAGGATGCGGTCGACTTAGCAGGGGGACGTGGAGTCCACCAACGGCGGCATGTCGCCGGGACAAGTCATCGACGTCTCATCTCACACCGGCGATGCATAGGTCGGCGCGGTGGCGGATTTGTTAAAATTATGCGTACTTAGGCTTTGTTTTTAATGCTAGTCTTTTGTTAGAGCAATGTTTAGGTCAACTGGCTCTGTTTAATTACTAAAATTGCTCGATTTAGTAAGTGTGGTCTGTTTGCTGTACGCTCTTTTGTGTGCCCAAATTAGCAAGCGATGTTAAATTATGCAATGACGTACCCGGGGAAATTTCCACCCAAATTTGAATTATCAAAATCATCCCATGTGCTCAAAGCAGAAAATCGTTTGCAATGCACACAATCATTCAAAGTGAATGGTCTGGCGGCACCGCGCGCAAAGTTTCCCTCCACATTTCCACAATTTTGGCCTACCGCCAAAATATCAACCACCGCCCCCTTCCCTCCTTCCCCACCCCCTTTTCTCCCCAACCACAAGTCACATTTCCCCTGTTTCCTCCTTCCTTCCTTCCTTCCTTCCTTGCTAAGCTATATCTGCTTCCTCGCTCTCGCCGTCTCGCATCCTACCGCCGGGGTCGCCATGGTCTTCTTCAAAGACCTCTCCAGCGGTTCCTCCTCCTGTGACTACTCCTTCACCACCCGGGTATGCCTCTCTTCTCTCTCTCGAGCTATGACTTGTAATGAAGGATTTTTACCCTGGCGGTCAATTTGAGTCATTTCTTCCTCTTGTAGCTCCCTAAGACCATCAGTGGCAACGAATGGAGCGGGGTGGCTGAAGATCTATCTGCTCGTTGTGATCATCAATCTCCATGCGTGAAGCTAGTTGCGTTTGATTTTATGGACATCGGGAGGAAGTTTCTGGCATGTGAAGAGAAGGTTAGACCCTCTTTCATTGTTACAAATCATTTGTTAGATGTGATTCAGAGACTGTCATGGTCCCAACCCATTCATACCACACCTTCAACTAAACGGATCCTAAGACAGTGTCACAGTTTGTACCTAGTATCTTAAATTGTTGCCATCTCATCAGCGGTGCCATTAGAAAATTATTTGGCACCGCTTCAGCAGTTTGTGCAGCCAACTTTGGTCCACACATCCGAGTAGCCAAGCAGTAAAATACTAAATCTTTATGGCACGAAGGAACTGGGCATCGGAGCAACTACGTGCTCCGGAGTCCTGGTCCCTGATTTTTTTCCGCTGCATCAGCTCGCCAGTGCAGGGCACCGGTGTGAGATGTAGCAACAGTTGTCTTTACCCCAATTTTTGCATACATAGTGGACGGCCTTAGTGCTATTAGTTCTATGTTACTAAATTTGTGCATGTACACACCTGTTAGTATCAATTTGGTGTCATCCAAACACTGTCGCTATGCTGTGCAGTTATATTTACCTTCCTCATAAAATGTTCAATTTTTTATTTATTGTACATGAGTAAGAACTTGTAGCGTCATTATAGTTAATTATAGCTTCTGATGTTCCAGAATTTGGTTGTTGTCTCAGTACCAATTATTTCATTTGCACATTGATCTTTTTGAGTAGATATGTCATAATTAACATGTTTCTTCAGTGTTTCAAAATAAGCATTGGTGATTTTCTATGTTGCTATAAACCCATTTCCCCTACAATTGTTACTAATCTAGTTTTAAATATTATAGGATGAATGGAAGTGTTCTTACTTGGAGTGGGTTGATCAAGAGTGGCCACAGTCTTTGAAGATCTGCCTAGCGAAGCTCTGGAGCATGTATGAGGAAGAGAACACACATAGTCTTAGAGAAAGTGTTGTCAACGCTGAAGCATATTTCAAGATGCGGGATAAAAAGTTGAAGGTGGAGAATGAGCTCAGATTTTTTTGAATACGACTTTGCTAAGATGGTGTTGGTGAAGGAGGAGGCACTTTACCAGTTGGCCCATGCAAAACGGGTTCTTACTAAACTGAAAGCAGAGGTGGATAAGACGAGCCTGGATGATCTCGATTAGGGAAACGAATATATTGTTCTTATGAAGTTGAACTAGCCATATGTTGTACTGTGTTGTTTTCATGTAGCTACCATACTGTGATGTTATAATATATTTATGTGCCTGATATGAAATTGGCAAACAACTGTTCGATATGAAATGTGAATTTGCGTAATACTGGAATTATTAATTGTAAACTAATAAACCTGCTAAATGTGTCATGCACCTTTGCAAACGGTTCTCGTAGAAAAAGCGCTTGCGATGGATAGCCCAATGTCACACAGTTTTCTTCATCAAATCGTGTCTGATATAGTTGATAAAAGCAAACAGTTAACCATGGCAAACCGTGTGTGATAGTTACACCTTTCACACACGAGCCTACACATAAAACTATTTGGGATGTATGTCTGAACGGAAATGTGTTCCCTGAATTGACTGTGTGGGATGTACATAAGAACGGAAATGTATTCCTTGGATTGACCGTGTGTTATATACATAAGAACGGAAATGTTTTTCTGGGATTCACCATGTGGGATGTACATACCTATGGAAATGATTTTCTCAGATTACCGTGTGGGATGTACATATGTACGGAAATGATCGGGTTTCGATGCCTCGCCCGATCACGCACGGCCCCAGCCTGGGTCCCAGGAGGGCCTATCCCTGATGATTTCTGGGTCGTGTGCGAAGGACACGCTATCACACATACTCACTTGGCGACGGTTCCAAATGCCGTCGTGGAAAGGGGTTAAAAACTGTTTGTTTAGGATCGACGCGCACTAGTGCCAGAATAAAAATTCAGACAACTGATGCCTAAATAAAGCGATTTGAGATGAGGGTGCGACCTATCTGGCGGCCCGGTGAAGTAGGCAGCTCCAGCTGCCTAGTTGGTGAGGCCGGCGCGGTTGCGGTGGCTATCGACGGCAGGGAAGTAGAGATGTCGCGATGGTCGACGACTACGGGGAAGCAGCGTCGGGGCTCTGGACGGGCCCAAAGTTGGAGCCGCTCTGGCGCCGTGAACAACGGTATGGGTGAATCTGCTCTGGTATAGTTCACGCGGCCATCGTCGAGGCAACTCCAGCAGCACAGAGTAACAGGCACACGGCCCAGTGCACGACGGCAAATGGACAACGTCTCCAGGATTAGAGAGGAGTAGTGCGGTGGGTGGCTCCATGGAGGAGGGGCTGAGGTTTTGCGGCTCAGGAGAAGGGAGCTTCCGGGGAGAAGGTGATTTGGCGCCCATGAGGTATGAATGAGGAATTGGGAGGGGGAACCATGTCTTATGGACATATTTGTCTGAAATGTAGGAGGGAGTTACAGTTCTACCCCTGCCTTTAGGCTTCTCGGCTTGGGTCTGTGTACTGAGGGTCGGGGATAGTAGAGTAACTTTCCTTCTCCAAAATAGTGGGGGCGAGCGATTTCGGGCGAGGAGGGCGTGTTTTGAAATATAGTGGGTGCGAGCGATTTCGGGCGAGGAGGGCGTGTTTTCAAATATAGTGGGTGTGAGCGATTTCGGCCGAGGAGGGCGTGTTTTGAAATATAGTGGGCGCGAGCGATTTCGGGCGAGGAGAGCGTGTTTTGAAATAGTGGGCGCGGGCTATTTCAGGCAAGGAGAGGGTGTTTTGCCGACCATGGTTTATGAATTATTTGGTACATGTCATTTCGGCCGTGGAGAAGGCGCGTGTCGGTGTCAAAACCGACGGATCTCGGGTAGGGGGTCCCGAACTGTGCGTCTAGGCCGGATGGTAACAGGAGGCAAGGGACACGAAGTTCTATCCAGGTTCGGGCCCTCTTGATGGAGGTAAAACCCTACGTCCTACTTGATTAATATTGAAGATATGGGTGTTACAAGAGTAGATCTACCACAAGATCATAGAGGCTAAACTCTATAAGCTAGCCTACGGTATGATTGTATGTTGTGATTCTTGTCCTACGAACTAAAACCCTTCAGTTTATATAGACACCAAAGAGGGTTAGGGTTACACAAGGTCGGTTACAAAGGAGGAGATATCCATATACGTATTGCCTAGCTTGCCTTCCACGCCAAGTAGAGTCCCATCCGGACATGAGACGAAGTCTTCAATCTTGTATCTTCATAGTCTAACAGTCCGGCCAATGGAGATAATCCGGCTGTCCGGAGACCCCCTAATCCAGGACTCCCTCAGTAGCCCCTGAACTAGGCTTCAATGATGATGAGTCCGGCGCGCAGTTGTCTTCGGCATTGCAAGGCGGGTTCCTTCTCCGAATACATCACAGAAGAATTTGAATACGAGGATAGTGTCCGACCCTGCAAAATAAGTCCCACATTTCACCGTAGAGAAAATAATGTTTTCGCAGATCTAATCCGCTAACTTGTTTAGGCAACATGACGTTATGTCATGGCCTGATGATTATTCAAATCGTTTCTTTTAACCAGCCCCGCACATAACGCGAGTCAGTTTTTCGACATGTCTTGTCAAAGCAGAGATCGTGTCCCCTTATTACGGGATTCTCATCAATACGGGCGTGGGTAACCCAACCGCGCCATCAATTGCGGCACTTGGGGGATAAGCGAGTTTTACCAGGCAAGTGGGGACGTTTAATTTTGTCCGTCCATATAAAGGGATAAGGATTCACCTTTCTATCCATGCCTTCTTCCTCCTCTGCTCATCCACTCCCGCACACTCGAGCTCTAGCGCCCAAGTCCTCACTTCCATCTCAACCTTCTCCAACCATGTCCGGAGCGGGAGGCAAGTGGATGGTCTCCTCCGTCACGGAGGGAGACGTCAAGAAACTGAGGAGAGTCGGATACCTGCCCGACGATATCGCGCACCGGCTCCCAGATGAGGGACAGCTCATCCCCACCCCTGAGCCCCATGAGAGGGTGGTATTCCTCATCCATTTCCTCCGCGGACTGGGATTCCCTCTCCATCCCTTCGTCCGGGGGCTCATGTTTTATTACAGCCTGGATTTCCACGATCTGGCCCCGAACTTCATCCTCAACATCTCGGCGTTCATCGTCATGTGCGAGGCCTTCCTCCGCATCAAGCCCCACTTCGGCTTATGGCTGAAGACCTTCAATGTCAAGCCGAAGGTAGTGAGCGGCCGCCAGGCGGAGTGCGGAGGCGCCATGCTGGGCAAGATGCCCAACATCACATGGCTCGAGGGCACCTTCATGGACACCATAAAGGGGTGGCAATCGGGGTGGTTCTATATCACCGAGCCGCGCGACCCCGCATGGGTAGCGGCCCCCGAGTTCCGATCTGACATCCCCATGCTGCTCACCCCCTGGAAAGAGAAGGGCCTGTCCTGGGGTAATTCAAAAGAGCTGACCGGGCTCCAGTCATGTATTCAGAACATGGTGGATAAGAAGCTCAAGCTTGTCAACATAGTCCAGGTTATGCTCGTCCGTCGGATACTCCCGTGCAACAACGGGAGTTTACCTTGTGGGAGTTCAATCCGGCGCAGCACCGAATTCTGAACAGGCTCTTCGACACGACTCATGAAGATGCCTAGAGGGTGCTATTCAAGGGCGCCGCGGTCCCTCCCCTCATTACTGAGGATCGTGGATTCAGCGCGAAGCGCCACGCCAGTGCGGTAAGTTGTTTTACCTTTCACAGGATACTTGTTTTCTATATAGATTGATTCTATGCGGGATCTAAACTCCCGTGCCGTTAACAGGACTGGCAGAAGATGGCCGGACAAATCGAATGTCTGGCTCCCTTGCCCGAAGGCCCTGCAGACGCCCTTCTGGCGAAGATGTTGACTCCGGCCCCTTATAAGGTGCCGGAGAAGACCCAGAAGGCCAAGGGAGCTCAAAAGAGTTCCCGACGCCAGGCGTCGTCGGACTCACCGTCCGATGAGTCTGCGGTGCACTCTTCCCCCGAAGACGAGGAAGAGGAAGAAGAGGCTCCCCCACCGACCGGGGGAGATAAGAAAAGGAAGGCCGCCCCAACTAGGGAGGCCGGAGGGTCCAAGAAGGGAAGGACGCTCCTTCCGGACAGCTCTACCGCCGCCGACGAAAATGAAGACGAGTGGTTGCCCAGGGCCAATGTAACGCCCTCGATGCGGCTATATCTCCCACATGTCGAAGCACGACTTAGAGGCATAACCGCATTGAAAGCAATGTCGCAAGTGAGGTAATCTTCACACAACCCATGTAATACATAAGGGAAAGAGATACATAGTTGGCTTACAATCACCACTTCACACAATTACATGAATAAAGCATTACATCAACCAGCTACAATCAAGGCCTGACTACGGAGCCAAAATAAAAGAAGACTACCCCAAATGCTACACAGATCCCCGATCGTCCCGACTGGGCTCCACTACTGATCAACTGGAGAACGAAACAACACGAAGGACAAGATCTTAATCGAGCTCCTCCTTGAGCTTGGTTGCGTCACCTGCTCGGTAACATCGGCACCTGCAAACTGGTTTTGGAAGTATCTGTGAGTCATGAGGACTCAGCAATCTCACACCCTCGCGATCAAGACTATTTAAGCTTATAGGAAGGGTAACAGGTATGAGGTGGAGATGCAGCAAGCGACTAGCATATATGGTGGCTAACCTATTCGCAAAAGAGAGCGAGAAGAGAAGGCAAAGCACGATCGAGAAACTATGATCAAGAAGTGATCCTAGGACAACCTACGTCAAGCAAAACTCCAACACCGTGTTCACTTCCCGGACTCCGCCGAGAAGAGACCATCACGGTTACACACGCTGTTGATGTATTTTAATTAAGGTCAAATTTAGGTTTTCTACAACCGGACGTTAACAAATTCCCATCTGCCCATAACCGCGGGCACGGCTTTCGAAAGTTCATAACCCTGCAGGGGTGTCCCAACTTAGCCCATCACAAGCTCTCACGGTCAACGAAGGATATTCCTTCTAGCGGGAAGCCCCGATCAGACTCAGAATCCCGGTTACAAGACATTTCAACAATGGTAAAACAACACCAGCAAAGCCACCCAGATGTGCCGACAAATCCCGATAGGAGCTGCACATATCTCGTTCTCAGGGCACACCGGATGAGCAAGACGTCGGGTGGGCCAGCCCAGAGTTGCCCCTGGTAGCTCCGGACATCGCTCAGTTTGGACCAACACTCAGAGGAGCACTGGCCTGGGGGTTTAATAAAGATCACCCTTGGGCAGGCCTATCCAAGGGAAAGAAAAGGCTAGGTGGCGAATGGTAAAACCAATGTTGGGCCTTGCTGGAAGAGTTTTATTCAAAGCGAACTGTCAAGGGGTTCCCATTATACCCAACCGCGTAAGGAACGCAAAATCCGGGCACATAACACCGATATGACGGAAACTAGGGCGGCAAGAGTGGAACAAAACACCAGGCATAAGGCCGAGCCTTCCACCCTTTACGAAGTATATAGATGCATTAATTAAATAAGAGATATTGTGATATCCCAACAAATAAACATGTTCCAACAAGGAACAACATCTCCATGTTCCAACAAGGAACAAACTTCAATCTTCACCTGCAACTAACAACGCTATAAGAGGGGCTGAGCAAAGCGGTAACATAGCGAAACAACAGTTTGCCAGGACAAGGTGGGTTAGAGGCTTGGTTCAACAATATGGGAGGCAGGATAAGAAAGTGGTAGGTATCGCAGCATAGGCATAGCAAAAGAGCGAGCACCTAGCAAGCAAAGATAGAAGTGATTTCGAGGGTATGATCATCTTGTCTGAAATCCCGCAAGGAAGAAGAACGAGTCCATGAAGAAGACAAACGGACATAGTCGAACGGGTCCTCACAAGCGCGACGTTACCAGAACCAACCCGAAGAAGCAAACAACGGAAAGAAGCACACAACATAGTAACAACCACCACATAATCATGGCATGATGCACAATCAAGTATGATGCATGTCCGGATTAAATATGCATGGCATGGCAAAGGGCACAAACAAAACTACAAGTTAAGTGGAGCTCAATATGCAACGAGTTGCATATTGACGGAACACCACATCAATTATTTAGTTCTCTCTCGTTTAGGTACCCAACAATATTAAATGTTGTTAAACATGGCAAGAGGTGAGGCATAACAAAACTACACCATCTAAACAATTTAAATGGGGCCGGATATAACAAATAACAAATCTGGTAAATCTCCATATGCCTTAGTAATTTACTGCAACAACAATTTAAACATTTTAATTGTTGTTATCATGATGCGGATGACATGAACAAGTTTTATGCAATTTTTATTAAAAGTTGACAAGAGCATTATGAAGCACTTGTCACCGTGGTGGAAAGAAAAGGGGTGCCACGGCAACGAATCCAAAAATGATGCCACGGCAACATATCGGTTCCGGTAACTCGATTGAGATCCCGGTGCAAAAGAAAGTGCGACGGGAGCGTGACATGCGATAGAAGGTGGGGTGCTCCCGGTTACCGGGTTCCCACATGACGGTGACAAGGTAAAAGAGGGCAACGTGCACCGACAAATCGAGCACGGTGCAAGCACGAGCATCTCATACATCGCAAGCATTCGTTCAAGGACGTCATCTCGGGGTTATACCTTCGAAGCGTGCAAACGAGATGGTTCGGGTTTGATGGGACGTAGTGGAAGTAGGCCTTCTCGCGATGATAGAGGAAGTAGTGGTACCAGTCTCGAAGAAGGACTTGACACATTCAATGTTTCCGAGGGGACGGTAGGGGAACTTGGCGTTAGTGCTGCACGGGTCTTCGGTGACGGTCGATGTACATGGCAAAACGTAGAGGTACTATGCTTCGGTCATCGTAGTACTTGGCGATAGTAGTGGTACAAGGATTGTAACTGGCCTTGGCGGTTCATCGTGTAATCGTAAACGTTCCGCAGATGTTCATGTCGTCATAGTCGTACTCGAGGTGGTCTTGGCGAAACCAAGGCCGACAGTGTACTTGGCGTAATCCGAGTCGACGGTAGTTGTACACGGCAATCTTGGTCGAACTTGGAGGGACCTCGGTAGTCGTTCCCGTTTGTCTTGGTACTTTTGGCGCCATCTTGGTCTTGGCGAGGTAGTGGTACATAGAGTCGTTGCACTTGGCGGGAAAAAAAACACGGCGACCGTAGTGGAACTTTGATGCTTGCGGTTTGAACCAGGGGTCTCGCGGCGGGGCTTGAGGACGGGCGTGATGCAGGAGGAAGGCATGCGAGCAGGGGATCGCGGGCAAACACAGGCGCTGCCTGCTTCCTCGTCACTTCCTCCAGGAGATGATCGACGAGGGCAGTGGGACGAGTGAACGGGTAGCAAGGGGTGGCAGACCTCCGGATATGGCCGGCGAGCACGGCAGGGAAAGGCACGGGGGCCCCTGCGTGCGGTGGAGGTGTAGGAAAGGTCCGGCGGCATGGGACCTTGAAGGAACCGGTCGCGGGGATTGAAGGCGAGGAGGAGGGCGCGGGGTGATGCTGGGCGGTGGGAAGACAGAAGTGGTGCCCATGGCAGGGCCGCGGTGGCGGCCTCCGGCGAGGGAGCCGAACGGAGGCGGTGCAATGGTGGGTGCAGGCATGGCGGTGTTGTCGGAAGAGAAGGCAGGCGGCAGGGAGGAAGGAAGAGGACATGGATCGGGCGCAGGGCCTCCTTGGCGAGGAGAAGCAGAGGCGGCAAGGCAGTGGTGCTGGCGACGGGGAGGTCTCGCGGCGCGGGGACGAAGGCGGCTTGAGGTGTCGACGCAGGCAGGGCTCGGAGAGGCCATGGCGACGGTAGCACTGGAGCATGGGCGCGGGGAGCTGCGGCCCTGTGCGCGAGTGGGGAGAGGGAGAGAGAAGTGGATCGTACGCAAGGGGAAAAGAACGACAGCAGGGAGGCGGCGCTGCGGGAGGGAAATGGGGAGTGGATCAATCGGATGGATTGTTAGGGTTTGGAGAGGGGCTTTGGTGGGCCTGGGAGGCCGGCCCAGCTGCGGGGAAGGATGGTCAAAAGGGCTGGATCGAGTGGGCTTTGCTGGACTCCTCACTGCTGCTTTCTTTTCTTTTCTATTTCTTCAGACAGAAATACAAAAAGAAAGAGTAGGGGAAAAAGGAGAGGAGCTAGAGAAATATAAAAATGTACTCATGATCCTGAAAATGTGCTCTATTTAACAAAATTGGTTTGGAGATGTTTAAAGGAAGTAAAAATAATTCAAGTTTGAATTCAATTCAAACTTGAACCATTTTAAACCCTAACCAAAACAATTCCAAATATTATGAAATTTGATAGAGAGGCTAGGTACATGGTGTTAGAATATTGGAGAAGAGATCAACATCAAAAGAGAATGGAAAAATGGCACTTGCAAAACTAGAAGAAAGGGAAGGAAGGAGGAGTGATGGTGCAAGGGCCACACATGGAGCATGCAACAACACAACATGCATGAATATGACAAAGCACATGATGACATGGTATGAAATGCAAGACACGCCAGCAAATGACAAGGCAACAACAGCGAATAACTGGAAGACACCTGGCACATCGGTCTCGGGGCGTTATAACACTCCACCACTACGAGAGGATCTTGTCCCGAGATCTAGAATTGCACCGGAGGGGAAACAGAAAAGCAAGATAAGCGGTAAAAACTAAGTTGCTTCTTTGACAATTGAGTGAAACCAAAGAACCTTGCGAGGTTGAACAATTTTAAAGGAAGAATATAACGAAGATGAACAAAGTTGAAAACACTCCGTTACAAAAGAGGAACAAGGAACATTACTAGAACCTTATAGGTTGAAAGGCATAAGAAAAGTGTTACAAAGGACAAGAGGTACATGCAAGCACTCCGGTAGAAACGAGATGCAGAAGGAACGATAAAGATCAATTACAAAAACACTCAGGTTAAAACAAGATAGAGGAGGAAAAAATGATATAATATGTACAGCACTCCGACTGCAAATTGAAGGAATAAACAAGAACTTGACAAGATGAAAGGATACTTGATGAAATCAACAACACACTGCTTCTGGAACTATTGAAAGAATGGCACAAGGGGTAAGAAAGATTTCAGACAGCACTCCGGTTGAGAAAGGAGGTAAAACTTGATAAGATGAGAGAACTGGAATGAAAACACGACACTCCGGTTGAATGGATAAGCAAAGGAAAGAACATGATCTTCACAATACGAGATGATGAGTGAAGAGAGCATCATCACAATGCCTCCGGAAGAAATGAAAGAATGCAATGAAAAGAACGGAGAAGAAAACAGCATGTTCTACCTCAAATGAATTTGAGAGAGCATCCTAAACAAGAAGGATTGAACGGAGTTGTTGGGAAATCAACAACGAAAAGAACAGGCTTGTTGAGGGCTTATGGAAAACATCTCAAAAACTTGAGGTGAAAACCTGCCACAAACGAAAACAATTGCTTGCTTGAGAGCGACGGAGAGATGAAAACATCTTCCATCGCGAGAATAGGAGGAAACTTGGATCATCGATAAACACCATAAATAGCAACATTCCTTAGGGAAGGTTTTAGGTGAAATATAACCCAAGATAACTCCAGTGAAGAGATTGATGGATTTAATATATCTCATTCTTGACAACATGTGAATCATGAAACAAGAACTCAAATTATGAAGAATGGCATAGCACCACCTCAAATGATACGATAGAAAGAATTGCACTTCGGAATGCAAGATGAAGAAGGCTTGAACTCCTCAAACAAAACATGTGTTGGGCACCATGTTTATTTTAGAGTAATATCTTGGCAGTTCTTAGCTCTGAGAGAAAACTTGAAGAACAATTGAAGAATGAAAAGTATCCTTGCAAATCATCATGTTGAGCCTTCATGAAGAACTCCGGTAATAAAAGAATGATCAAAAGGAAGTGAAGGATGAAAAGAATAAGATTGAAGCCTTGCAATGATTAGATGAAGCTTCGAAATGATATAATTGAAAGAGCTTGGAACTCCGGAAAAGGAAAAGATGGAACAAAGAAATAAAGAATTTATTCATCATGAACAAACTCCGAAGGAAGGAATTGATCACTTGGATGAAACAAGAATAAGAATTATGTTATGCGTATCCTTCACCAATTTAAATTGATGACAAACAATGGATTTGACACACTACTTATTCTCGTAGAAAGGATTAAGAGAGATATAGCATAACTTGGGAAGGTCTTCAACGAACCACCGGCAGGATTGAAACAACGAATGAATTGATACAATTACAAAGGAAGAGAAATCTTGAACAAAACACCGTAAGGATTGAAAATGAACAAAGATACATGAGAGAGTTTAGATACAAAAGAACGAAGAGATCATGAACTGATTAGAGGATGCTTGAACGATTCACCGGTAAGATTTGGATAACGAGAGCTGAAAGCTGGAATGAATAATTCTTCTGAAATGATGGGCTCTGGGGAATCAAACTGAAAAGACTCCTGATTTACTCCAGATGGGTGAAAAGAATTCTCACGCTCGAAAACAATTATGAGAGGATGGCAACAAGCTAGATCCAAGAATTTGGAAGAGAATGAAGCAAGGTTTAAGAGAAACTCTTCTTCGGTCTTCAAAATCTGAGAAAGACGATGAAAAACACCACCATGAATTATTTAGACACTCCGGAATGAAGAATGGGAAGGTTGAGCCAACGATGAAAAGAATTTCAAAGATCTTGGAGAAAGACATTTGACTGATGATAAATCATTCTTACGTCAAACTTCAAAAAGAAATTTGGATAGCTCCGGAAAAATAGAAGAGTCAGGTAAGATCCTGGGAAAAGACCTGTGGGTTAGGGCCCACTCAAAAGATACACCGTTGAAATGATTTAAAAGAGAGGTTGCACCGGTTGAATTAAATGACTTCAATGAGATAACAACCTCGAAAGATCTTGAACGAATGCAGAGTGGAAACACAAATCTTCGAGATATCTTGAGCACTCCGAAACAAATGAATAGCGAAGAGTGGATGATTATGAGGTGCACCGGTATGATAAAACTTCTGAAATGAGGAAAAGATATGATCAACACCAAAAGCTTGAATTGAATCCACCGGAGAAGAAAAGAATTAAGGGTGATGACCTTGAGGCTCCGTTAAAATCTTCATGAGAATCACCGGATAAGAACATTGACGGAAAAGGAATGAAGAGGCCTCGCATCAATAAGATGGATACTTGATTAAGAAATCTGAATCCTTGAAGAAAAAGGGTGGGAGGGTGGGGAAAAAACAAAGGAAACTTGGGACGGATGAAACGAACGCCGTTGAGAAGACTTGAGTTGATCTTGCGGATGTTGAAATGATCGGATCCACTTGAAGGGAAGCTCACCGGTTGAGAAGAAATTGAAATGATAACTCGATTATCAAGAAGGATAAGTATTCACATAGGAGTATGAGAATACCGCTTAGGAAAAGTATGGAATCAACTCTTGACATTGAAGCAACTCGAATACCACAACTCAAAACAAAAACAAAGGATTGGCTTGCAAAATAAGCCAGAACAAACATATGATAGAGATTTCGTCCGAAGTTTTCATGGTGGGGCCTACACGGGCTCGATCGTACAACACCATCATGTACAAGGCAGTGCACATGACATACGAAGAGTCCCAGAGTCGGCATAGCCAAGGACTCTTTAAGACACAACGAGACCACTGTAAAACCAACCGTGAATAGGCGGACCACTAGACGTCGAACCCCAATTTCATATCATACATCCGTCGGAAAGATATCCTAAGAGCTACTTGAATTCCCACTTATAAACTCCCAAAACTTTTCCGGTTATGCAATCAGGTGTTGGGGATACAGGGGAAGCATAATATCTCACTCAAAACTAGCAAATCCTACATCCAGCTGTATCCATCCTTCAACACATAACAAAGAAAAACTTTGGAAATCGTCTACCTCAACCTTCGAAAAGCATCCGTTATACAAGTTATGGCAATACTCCCGAACTCCCGCCCCAGTACTGGGTGGCGTCGAGGTTATCTCACCAACAACTGCATAAAAGAGATTTTCGATGTCGGCGAAACTAATCTCAAGTATTCCAGAACTGCAACGATAAAATTGTGACGACAACACCTCGGAGCTCAACTCCCCGGGACACTGCCACAACCCCTAAATGACAGGAGGCACCAAGAACAATGTTCTCGTCACAAAACCATCGAAACGATTCCAAGATACCCGCGTGATCCTAAATTTTTTTTAGTGAAATTTGAGAAGAGAAGAGTCAAAACTCTACGTCAGGATGCTTTACCAGCGTGATGAAGGGACTGGGGAGTTAAAAGAACTCCTAAACTCTCCGATATATAATTCCTAAATGACTCAAAACATTTTTTCTAGACTCAACTCGTCAGCTAATTCGATCAAGAATTGGGGGCTCCTAAGGTCGGGGATGGCTCTGATTACCAACTTGTAACGCCCTCGATGTGGCTATATCTCCCACGTGTCGAAGCACGACTTAGAGGCATAACCGCATTGAAAGTAATGTCGCAAGTGAGGTAATCTTCACACAACCCATGTAATACATAAGGGAAAGAGATACATAGTTGGCTTACAATCGCCACTTCACACAATTACATGAATAAAGCATTACATCAACCAGCTACAACCAAGGCCCGACTACGGATCCAAAATAAAAGAAGACTACCCCAAATGCTACACAGATCCCCGATCGTCCCGACTGGGCTCCACTACTGATCAACTGGAGAACGAAACAACATGAAGGACATGATCTTCATCGAGCTCCTCCTTGAGCTTGGTTGCGTCACCTGCTCGGTAACATCGGCACCTGCAAACTGGTTTTGGAAGTATTTGTGAGTCACGAGGACTCAGCAATCTCACACCCTCGCGATCAAGACTATTTAAGCTTATAGGAAGGGTAACAGGTATGAGGTGGAGCTGCAGCAAGCGACTAGCATATATGGTGGCTAACCTATTCGCAAAAGAGAGCGAGAAGAGAAGGCAAAGCACGATTGAGAAACTATGATCAAGAAGTGATCCTAGGACAACCAACGTCAAGCAAAACTCCAACACCGTGTTCACTTCCCGGACTCCGCCGAGAAGAGACCATCACGGTTACACACGCGGTTGATGTATTTTAATTAAGGTCAACTTTAGGTTTTCTACAACCGGACATTAACAAATTCCCATCTGCCCATAACCGCGGGCACGGCTTTCGAAAGTTCATAACCCTGCAGGGGTGTCTCAACTTAGCCCATCCCAAGCTCTCACGGTCAACGAAGGATTTTCCTTCTAGCGGGAAGCCCCGATCAGACTCGGAATCCCGGTTACAAGACATTTCGACAATGGTAAAACAAGACCAGCAAAGCCACCCATATGTGCCGACAAATCCCGATAGGAGCTGCACATATCTCGTTCTCAGGGCACACCGGATGAGCAAGACGTCGGGTGGGCCAGCCCAGAGTTGCCCCTGGTAGCTCCGGACATCGCTCAGTTTGGACCAACACTCAGAGGAGCACTGGCCTGGGGGTTTAATAAAGATCACCCTTGGGCAGGCCTACCCAAGGGAAAGAAAAGGCTAGGTGGCGAATGGTAAAACCAATGTTGGGCCTTGCTGGAAGAGTTTTATTCAAAGCGAACTATCAAGGGGTTCCCATTATACCCAACCGCGTAAGGAACACAAAATTCGGGAACATAACACCGATATAACGGAAACTAGGGCGGCAAGAGTGGAACAAAACACCAGGCATAAGGCCGAGCCTTCCACCCTTTACCAAGTATATAGATGCATTAATTAAATAAGACATATTCTGATATCCCAACAAATAAACATGTTCCAACAAGGAACAACATCTCCATGTTCCAACAAGGAACAAACTTCAATCTTCACCTGCAACTAACAACGCTATAAGAGAGGCTGAGCAAAGTGGTAACATAGCCAAACAACGGTTTGCTAGGACAAGGTGGGTTAGAGGCTTGGTTCAACAATATGGGAGGCAGGATAAGCAAGTGGTAGGTATCGCAGCATAGGCATAGCAAAAGAGTGAGCAAGTAGCAAGCAAAGATAGAAGTGATTTCGAGGGTATGATCATCTTGCCTGAAATCCCGCAAGGAAGAAGAACGAGTCCATGAAGAAGACAAACGGACGTAGTCGAACGGGTCCTCACAAACGCGACGTTACTGGAACCAACCCGAAGAAGCAAACACCGGAAAGAAGCACACAACATAGTAAACAACCACCACATAATCATGGCATGATGCACAATCAAGTATGATGCATGTCCGGATTAAATATGCATGGCATGGCAAAGGGCACAAACAAAACTACAAGTTAAGTGGAGCTCAATATGCAATGAGTTGCATATTGACGGAACACCACATCAATTATTTAGTTCTCTCTCGTTTAGGTACCCAACAATATTAAATGTTGTTAAACATGGCAAGAGGTGAGGCATAACAAAACTACACCATCTAAACAATTTAAATGGGGCCGGATATAACAAATAACAAATCTGGTAAATCCCCATATGCCTTAGTAATTTACTGCAACAACAATTTAAACATTTTAATTGTTGTTATCACGATGCGGATGACATGAACAAGTTTTTTGCAATTTTTATTAAAAGTTGACAAGAGCATTATGAAGCACTTGTCACCGTGGTGGAAAGAAAAGGGGTGCCACGGCAACGAATCCGAAAATGATGCCACGGCAACATATCGGTTCCGGTAACTCGATTGAGATCCTGGTGCAAAAGAAAGTGCGACGGGAGCGTGACATGCGATAGAAGGTGGGGTGCTCCCGGTTACCGGGTTCCCACATGACGGTGACAAGGTAAAAGAGGGCAACGTGCACCGACAAATCGAGCACGGTGCAAGCACGAGCATCTCATACATCGCAAGCATTCGTTCAAGGACGTCATCTCGGGGTTATACCTTCGAAGCGTGCAAACGAGATGGTTCGGGTTTGATGGGACGTAGTGGAAGTAGGCCTTCTCGCGATGATAGAGGAAGTAGTGGTACCAGTCTCGAAGAAGGACTTGACACATTCAATGTTTCCGAGGGGACGGTAGGGGAACTTGGCGTTAGTGCTACACGGGTCTTCTGTGACGGTCGATGTACATGGCAAAACGTAGAGGTACTATGCTTCAGTCGTCGTGGTACTTGGCGATAGTAATGTTACAAGGGTTGTAACCAGCCTTGACGGTTCATCGTGTAATCGTAAACGTTCCGCAGATGTTCATGTCGTCGTAGTCGTACTCGAGGTGGTCTTGGCGAAACCAAGGCCGACAGTGTACTTGGCGTAATCCGAGTCGACGATAGTTGTACACGGCAATCTTGGTCGAACTTGGAGGGACCTCGGTAGTCATTCCTATTTGTCTTGGTACTTTTGGCGCCATCTTGGTCTTGGCGAGGTTGTGGTACATAGAGTCGTTGCACTTGGCGGAAAAAAAACACGATGACCGTAGTGGAACTTTGATGCTTGCGGTTTGAACCAGGGGTCTCGCGGCGGGGCTTGAGGACGGGCGTGATGCAGGAGGAAGGCATGCGAGCAGGGGATCGCGGGCAAACACAGGCGCTGCCTGCTTCCTCCTCACTTCCTCCAGGAGATGATCGACGAAGGCAGTGGGACGAGTGAACGGGCAGCAAGGGGTGGCAGACCTCCGGATATGGCCGGCGAGCACGGCAGGGAAAGGCACGGGGGCCCCTGCGTGCGGCGGAGGTGCAGGAAAGGTCCGGCGGCATGGGACCTTGAAGGAACCGGGCGCGGGGCTTGAAGGCGAGGAGGAGGGCGCGGGGTGATGCTGGGCGGTGGGAAGACAGAAGTGGTGCCCATGGCAGGGCCGCGGTGGCGGCCTCCGGCGAGGGAGCCGAACGGAGGCGGTGCAACGGTGGGTGCAGGCATGGCGGTGTTGTCGGAAGAGAAGGCAGGCGGCAGGGAGGAAGGAAGAGGACATGGATCGGGCGCAGGGCCTCCTTGGCGAGGAGAAGCAGAGGCGGCAAGGCAGTGGTGCTGGCGACGGGGAGGTCTCGCGGCGCGGGGACGAAGGCGGCTTGAGGCGTTGACGCAGGCAGGGTTCAGAGAGGCCATGGCGACGGTAGCACTGGAGCATGGGCGCGGGGAGCTGCGGCCGTGTGCGCGAGTGAGGAGAGGGAGAGAGAAGTGGATCATACGCGAGGGGAAAAGAACGACAGCAGGGAGGCGGCACTGCGGGAGGGAGATGGGGAGTGGATCGATCGGATGGATTGCTAGGGTTTGGAGAGGGGCTTTGGTGGGCCTGGGAGGCCGGCCTAGCTGCGGGGAAGGATGGTCAAAAGGGCTAGATCGAGTGGGCTTTGCTGGACTCCTCACTGCTGCTTTCTTTTCTTTTCTATTTCTTCAGACAGAAATACAAAAAGAAAGAGCAGGGGAAAAAGGAGAGGAGCTAGAGAAATATAAAAATGTACTCATGATCCTGAAAATGTGCTCTATTTAACAAAATTTGTTTGGAGATTTTTAAAGGAAGTAAAAATAATTCAAGTTTGAATTCAATTCAAACTTGAACCATTTTAAACCCTAACCAAAACAATTCCAAATATGATGAAATTTGACAGAGAGGCTAGGTACATGGTGTTAGAATATTGGAGAAGAGATCAACATCAAAAGAGAACGGAAAAATGGCACTTGCAAAAATGGAAGAAAGGGAAGGAAGGAGGAGTGATGGTGCAAGGGCCACACATGGAGCATGCAACAACACAACATGCATGAATATGACAAAGCACATGATGACATGGTATGAAATGCAAGACACGCCAGCAAATGACAAGGCAACAACAGCGAATAACTGGAAGACACCTGGCACATCGGTCTCGGGGCGTTACAGCCAAGCCCCAGGGGAGATCGTAAGTATTCGGATACCAAAGTAACCCATAGGATTCCTTTGTCGCATTGCTTTCCCTAACGCCGAACTCAATTGTGCAGGCCGCCCCGAGCCAATATCGAGGTATCCTCGGACCGCTCCCTGGGCTCGTCGGACATGGATAGCGATCCAGTCCCGACCGCCACCTCCCCTCATCCATCCGACGACGCTGAGGTGCTGTCTCAAGAGGCACCTAATCGGGGGGGACAGTCCCGGAGGCGCCTCAAGGCGACCTTCCGGACTCCGGGAGCCGAGGGGATGGGGTCCCCGAGAGCTCCGAGTTCGGCCCTCAGCCGAACACCGCGCCGGATCCTCCAACGGCTCCGAGCTCGGGGGCAGGTGGTCCCCTTCTAAGGGGGGTGAGATGCCTGTGTGGGTGACCTCTGTCCATCCAGAGGCGCCAGACACTATGTTGGAAGCGCTTCGCAGCGCTTCCATCGAGGAGGAGCACTGCACTATCATGAGTGCGGTGATCCAGAAGGTTCAGTCCGCCAAGAGCGGATTGACTGAAGCCTGTACTAGCCTTCTAATAGGCTTTGAGGTAAGTGTTTTAAAATGTAGTAGAAATATTACCACATAGACAGTAGACCCTGATGCTTTGTTCGGTGTTCACAAAGAAAAGCCGAACAGAGGATCAAATAATATCGCAGGAGTCTAATATAAGTATGTCAATATGCATATGCAGGCTTCGCTGCTGGCGTCCGCCGCACTAACTGCGGAGGTCGCCGTACTGAAGGAGGCCCTCGAGGGGTCCCAGAAAGAGCTCGGCCTTGCTAAGAGGCAGCTCGAGGAGAACAAGGGTAAGTAATACCCCATCTATAGATGAGAAAAAGGACGCGATTGCTAAATGACAGGATCATTGTATGTTTGCCAGGGGCGATGACCGAGGTGGCGACACTAAAGCAAGCGCTGTCCCAGGCCGAAGAGAAGGCGGCCCAGGAGCGCACCAAGCGAGAGAGGCACGAGGCTCGGGTGGGCGAGGTGCAGCAAGAGCTCCAGGCTCTCGTGATGAAGCACGAGGCGTTGGATCTTGACTTGAAGATGCGAGAGTCTGAGCTTGCCCCGGCCCGTGAGAGCACGAAGAGTGCCAAGGCATAGGCCCAGAAGGCCCTTCAGGAGATCGACGCGATAAAGAAGATAGCGGCGGGTAAGGCTTTCTATATGCAAAGCAAGCATGTAAAAGTAAATTATCGATTACTTACCCGGATCCAGAGCTCTTCAGGAGCATTCGCATATTTGCCCCGCAGTGTGTCTGATGCCGCACAATTTTACCAGGCCGAGGACGGTAGCTCGACAAAGAAGCTGTTCTGGTCTCAGTATGCTGAGGCCGAACATCCGGTGCCGATGAGTGACCAGCTGAAGCAGATGGCCGAGCTACATAAGGCGGCCGATCAGGCCATGAAGGGCTTCATAGTCCGGTTGTGGCCTGGTGATGCCCTTCCAAACAGCTTCTTTGGCCTGGTGAGGCAGCTTGTGGATGCCTGCCCATGGCTGGAGGTCGTCAAGAGATCCGTTTGCATTGAAGGTGCATGCCGGGCCTTCGCCCGTGTAAAAATGCAGTGGGTCAAGCTAGACGCCGTGAAGCTGATCAAGGAGGGGCCGTCGGAGGGCAAGGAGCACCGCCACCCCGAGATGTACTACGAGGGTGTTCTGCCGGGCGCCCGTCTTATCGCGGATGAGTGTTCACAAAATGTAATATTTGAATGAGACTTGCTCGTTTTTTATCATGTGTGATGAAAACTTGTTTCATATGCGCTATGCAACACATGTGTGAATTTAAAATATTACCTTCTGTTTGGCTGTTTATCCAATCTGAGAGATGGCTAGTCCTCGGCTTCTGCCCCCATACCACAAGTGCTGGGGTGTTCGGGATAAACCTGAGCACTCTTGTTCCCATGTTTGGGTCCTTCGAGGGAGGTGCTCAGCACAACGAACAAGGCAACCGGACTAATAATGCTTTATCACTCTCACTTAGCCATAGAATTCTATAATTTTAAATTTCGGCGAAGCCCCTGGTGTTCGGAAGGCCGAATTCGGGGCGCGATACACGTCTGTAAGCCGGACGGAGCCGGCCCCTCGCCCTAAGCGGCATAAGTCTTTAGGGACTCGAAAAACCTCGCCGAACAGCGACCAATCTCTCGCCTTATCATGACAGTCAGTTTTAGCTTTCTCTACTGAGGTGCTCGGCCTGGCAGAACCGGGGCACAATCGCAGTAGTTCTCCTAGCTCTACCTTAGCCGATAGAGCGGAACGTAAGGTACCAAAACATAGCAGCCGAGCAAACCCAACATTTGACCAAAGACATGATTCGGAGCTGATGCATATAATGCTATAAGTTCGGGGTGCCGCACTTGTGAAAGTGTTCGGACTTTTCACACCATATTGTGGGTACGTAAGCCCCTGGTGCATTGGCCGTACCAGAGTGTACGGTTTCTAGGCGTCATTAATGAACACATAGATATGTATACATATAACAAAAATGCGATAATAGTCGTAATGTCATGCATTGTATAGTAAAAAATTGAATTAAAGCAGAGTGATACAGATAGTGTAATAGGCAAAAGAGTAGGACTATGTCCCTTCCAAGGGCGAGCTGAGGAATTATATGAAATCTGTAATCCACCTGGGAATTCCGTAGTTGTCAGCCTCCTTGGTTGCTGTATCATGTGTTCGGCAATAGAACTGCCGGACAGTGTTTCCAGAGATTGAAGTCCTGAAAGAAAAAGAAAAATAACCAAACGGGAAGCCCCTGGTGCGGTTTAGGCCGCGTTTTGGGGCGTGCCGTAGTTGTGCCCCCCTCCCCACCTATGCCCATGGTATTTTTAATGCGTAATTATGTACGCGCGACACGAACAACGCCGTTGGGCTGGGATTGGGGTGGCCGCCATATTGCTACGCGAGCTCAGATCGTGCCAGGCGGTCTGTTTGCCGATTGCCACGAGCGCGCTTGAAGGTGTCCGGGCTTTGAAACGCCGAACTGGTAGATTGCCTTGAGAGGCTGCTTTGTGCTTCTGCTGCAAGGGCCGCGGTGTGCTCCTCTGTTTGGAGAGAGCGCTCTGTGTTTCCGTTGACTGTAATAACTCCGCGAGGTCCTGGCATCTTGAGCTTGAGGTATGCATAATGTGGCACCGCATTGAATCTAGTGAATGCGGTTCGTCCGAGCAGCACGTGATAACCACTGCAGAACGGGACTATATCGAAGATTAACTCTTCGCTTCGGAAGTTATCCGGGGATCCGAAGACCACTTCCAGTGTAATTGAGCCTGTGCAGTGGGCCTCTACACCTGGAATGACGCCTTTAAAGGTCGTCTTTGTGGGTTTGATCCTTGAGGGGTCTATACCCATTTTGCGCACTGTGTCCTGATAAAGCAGGTTCAGGCTGCTGCCGCCGTCCATAAGGACTCGAGTGAGGTGAAATCCGTCGATGATTGGGTCTAGGACTAGTGCAACGAATCCGCCGTGATGGATACTAGTTGGGTGGTCCCTACGATTGAAGGTGATCGGACAGGAGGACCAAGGGTTGAACTTTGGGGCGACTGGCTCCAACGCATATACGTCCCTGAGCGCACGCTTCCGCTCCCTCTTGGGGATGTGGGTTGCGTATATCATGTTCACCGTCCGCACTTGCGGGGGAAACCTCTTCTGTCCTCCAGTGTGCGGCTGCCGGGGTTCTTCCTCGTCATCGCTATGCGGCCCCTTGTCCTTGTTTTCAGCGATTAACTTGCCGGCCTGCTTGAACACCCAACAATCCGTGTTGGTGTGATTGGCTTGCTTGTCTAGGGTGCCGTGTATTTGACACGAGCGATCGAGTATACGGTCAAAGCTGGACGGACCAGGCATACTTTGTTTGAATAGCTTTTTCCGCTGACCGGGTTTAGAGCCTTTGAATCCGGCATTGACTATCGTATCCTCAGTACTTTTGCCGTTAATGCGGCGCTTATGCTTGTTGCGACGTGACCTGCTGTTGCCGTCATTGGTATCTGAGGTACCATGGTTCTTTGATATGTTGTTACTGCGAGCCAACCAGCTGTCTTCTCCCGCACAAAAGCGGATCATGAGAGTCGTGAGGGCTGCCATAGATTTCGGCTTTTCCTGACCAAGGTGCCGGGCTAGCCACTCATCTCGGATGTTGTGCTTGAAAGCCTCTAAGGCCTCCGCATTCGGACAGTCCATGATTTGATTTTTCTTTGTAAGGAACCGAGTCCAGAATTGCCTGGCCGACTCTTCTGGCTGCTGAATTATGTGGCTCAAGTCATCGGCATCTGGTGGTCACACATAAGTGCCCTGAAAGTTGTCGAGGAATGCGGCTTCCAGATCTTCCCAACAACTAATCGAGTCCGCTGGCAAGCTATTAAGCCAATGCCGCGCTGGTCCTTCGAGTTTTAGTGGGAGGTATTTGATGGCATGTAAGTCATCACCGCGGGCCATGTGGATGTGGAGGAGGAAGTCCTCAATCCATACTGCGGGATCTGTTGTGCCGTCGTATGATTCAATGTTTACAGGTTTGAACCTTCTGGGAATTGATGTTCCATTACTTCATCTGTGAAGCATAAGGGGTGTGCGGCGCCTCTGTATTGGGCTATATCGCGACGCAGCTCGTATGGGTCCTACCCGCTGTGTTCGGCCCGACCGGATTTGCTTTTACTGTATCCGGCGTGACGTTTACTGCCTCGTAGAGTGGTGCACCCTCATGATCCATAGATCGATCTTGAATGCTTTGCTTTGTCCTCCAATATGTCTTGCAGGTCTGGCGTATCTCCCCATGCCTTTTTATTTGGATGGCGTTGGGGTGGAGGCTGAGCTTTTGGCTGGAATGCCTCTCTATCGTGGCCACGAGGTGGCCGATCAACCGTATCATACGCTTCTTCCTCCAGTCGGGGTAGTAACCTGCGCCTTGGGTAACTCTTGGAGGGACGCTCGAGTTTATATTCCTCGGCTGCGAGGACTTCAGTCCATTTGTCAGCTAGCAGATCTTGATCAGCTTGAAGCTGCTGCTGCTTTTTCTTCAGGCTATTTGCCGTGGCCATAAGCCTGCGCTTGAAGCGCTCTTGTTCGACGGGATCCTCTGGTACGGCGAATTCATCATCGCCGAGGCTTGCCTCGTCTTCGGAGGGGGGCATGTAATAGTCATCCTCCTCCTCTCCGCCAGCCGCTCTCTTAGGAGAGCTGGCTCCTTCATCCTCCTGATCTAACTCTTGCTGGAGGGGATTTTTGTTGTCTTCGGCGCTATCCGGAGTGTTATTATCTCCTGTGCCGGTATCACCACTTTTGCTTTGGCGGGACTTAGAGTGGCGCCGCTGACGTCGGTGCTTGGGTTGCTTCTTGGAGGGGTCATCCTCCGCTATCTCGTCGCCGTTGCCTTCATTGGGTGTATCCACCATGTATATGTCATACGACGAGGTGGCTTTCCAGTGCCCTATGGGTGCTGGTTCATGTTTGTCTCCTACATCGTCGTCCATACCGTCGATGTCTTCGGAGTCGAAGTCAAGCATGTCGGTTAAATCATCGACAGTGGCTACAAAGTGGGTGGTGGGTGGGCGTCGAATTTCTTCGTTGTCCGCATCCCAGTCCTGTTGGCCATAATCCGGCCAGGGCTCTCCTGACAAAGAGAGAGACCTTAGTGAATTCAGAATGTCGCCGAAGGGCGAGTGCTGAAAGATATCCGCATCAATGAATTCCATGATCGGCGCCCAATCGGATTCAATTGGCAGGGGCGCGGATGGTTCGGGGTCCGGAGGAGAGTCTGGCACCTTGGAGTCACGGGCTGCGCAGAGGATTATGCTGGTGCTTGGCTCGATCCCCGTCGAGACTGCAGCCCCTGAGGCGGTGTCTAGCCACCCGTCCTCGATTGGCGCAGCTGGCTCCGAGCTAAGGGTCGGAGCTGATGCGGGCGCGGCCTCTGGGGTACCGTCTGATGGCAGAGCTAGGTCATACCCATCGCGACAGTGCGGCGCGCCCGGCTGGGGCTCAAATCCGTCGAAGATCAAGTCCCCACGGATGTTGGCCGTGTAATTCAAACTTCCAAATCTGACCTGATGGCCAGGGGCGTAGCTTTCAATATGCTCCAGATGGCCAAGCGAATTAACCCTTAGTGCAAAGCCGCCGAATACGAAGATCTGTCCGGGGAGAAAAGTCTCACCCTGGACCGCATCGCTATCGATGATAGTAGGAGCCATCAAGCCTAACGGTGATGACACAGAGGAACTCTCAATGAAAGCACCAATGTCGGTGTCAAAACTGGCGGATCTCGGGTAGGGGATCCGAACTGTGCGTCTAGGCCGGATGGTAACAGGAGGCAAGGGACATGAAGTTTTACCCAGGTTCGGGCCCTCTTGATGGAGGTAAAACCCTATGTCCTGCTTGATTAATATTGAAGATATGGGTGTTGCAAGAGTAGATCTACCACGAGATCAGAGTGGCTAAACCCTAGAAGCTAGCCTACGGTATGATTGTATGTTGTGATTCTTGTCCTATGGACTAAAACCCTTCGGTTTATATAGACACCGAAGAGGGTTAGGGTTACACAAGGTCGGTTACAAAGGAGGAGATATCCATATACGTATTGCCTAGCTTGCCTTCCACGCCAAGTAGAGTCCCATCCGGACACGAGACGAAGTCTTCAATCTTGTATCTTCATAGTCTAATAGTCCAGCCAATGGAGATAATCCGGCTGTCCGGAGACCCCCTAATCCAGGACTCCCTCAGCGCGCTTGGATGAAGTTACGAACCTACCCTCGATGTACAACGGGCCAATTGATGTGTGTCTCCCATTTATTTGCTCGGGTGAATTCCACCAAGCAGAGGGTGTTCAACGGTTCGTTCAAATTTTGGGAGAACGAGAATCCACGTCTACCTTACCAAGTCGATTCGAATCAAATTTTGAAATATTAGCTTGCCCCTTCTTTTTTAGATGGAGAGATGATGCTCGGGAGTAATGTGTTTTTACATGCTCATTGCTAGTGAATTACTATATAACAAATAGTTGACCCACTCAAAAACGGGAATCAAACCCAAAATAAAATATCTCGATTCAATGAAATTGCTCGTTCACCAGGTCAAAATAGTGAACTAAATCCAAGATTGAACACCTCAATCGAGTAGCATGCTGTACAGTATTATAGTACTCCATGAACATGTTGAAAGTCAAATTAATGAACTTGTTTCATATACGCATATCTTCGTTCATGTGTGGATTGCAGACAACATGTTCTCCAATTTAAATATTTCAATGCAAGTTTATATCGAAACATGGTTTATATCAGTCTTTGATGCATAAAATGCGACCTCCCCCTCTCCCGGACTCCTGCTCTCTCTCTCCCTCCCTCTCTCTCTCTCTCTCTCGCCGACAATCTTCAATTCTGTCGCACGCATCCAACACACAAACCTTGTTGGTCCCTCTCCCTCTCTCTCCGTCTCTCTCTCTCTTTGTGTGTGTGTGGGGGGGTCTTTCTAGTTCGCATGCATATATACTCCATCTATAGGCCTCTCTCGCACACTATGTATGGTTCTCTAGTCCAAGCTAAATATCTTGGGTGCACTCATCGTACGCACGCAAATTCCTTGGCTCGTTGCCCGTAACTCTCTCACGCACCATTCTGTCATCTCGGAGCTCTTCCCTCTCTCTCTCAAACTCTCCATCTACCTGGGTCACACATACACATGCATATCTCACTCGCACTCGATAGACCCATCTAAAACTCTATCTCTCTCCCTCGTTCTCTCTCCATCTCACATGCACACACACACAATCTCATGCCTAGCCAAGTATGATGGTCTCTCACTCAAATGTAGGCACACATAGTCCCCCCCTATATGTATATGACTAGCTAATCTTAGTCTGCATCACAAACATGTGCATGGTCTATCTCGATTTCTCTCAGGACATCTTTCTATCACACACGCACCTCCCTTGATCTCCCACCCATATAGTCCCCTCGCGATTTCGAGGGGATCTCTCTATCACAAACACACCCTCTCGGCCTCCCCATGCGTCCATGTTCTCCATGTGTCCCTCTCGACCTTTGTTCCTTGTTGGCCAGACCTCTATTGGACATGTGCTATAGGGGTGTCTCTCTCCGTTGCAAACAATCACGCACTAGCTATCTTCATGTATCTCCTCACCTCGCTTTTCTATCTCGGAGATGCATGCGTGATATGTTTGCATAAGAAACCAAAACACACACTATCTCTCTAATTTATCGTTTGTTGTCCCTTTCTCTTTCACACACATACTCTTTTTTCACACTCACTCATTCTCCTTCACACGCACTTGATCTCTCTCGACTTAGGCACTCTCTTTGGTCCATAGCATATAGATTTATTGAAAAGTCAAACATCACAAAGTTTGATCATGTACGTGGAGAAAAACATTTACATCTAGAACAGCAAACATATACCATTAGATTCATCATGAGATGTAGTTTTGTATGATGTATCTTTGGTATCGTAGATATAGATACCATTTTCTTAAACCTGATCAAAGTTTCCAAAGTCTGACTTCTAAAAAATTTACATGCACCTGCATTATCGAGCGGACGGAATATCTCTTTCCCCCTCTCAGCTATCTGACGCACCACTCAGCCTTATCGGGGCTCCTCTATCTCTTTCAAACTTTATATCTCCCTAGTTCACACATACACATGTCTCGCTCGCGCTACATATAGACCCATCCAACACTCTCCGCCCTTGTTCTCTCTCTATGTGACACACCCCCCCTAAGTACCATAATCCCTCACTCCATCATAGGCGCACGTACTCCCCCCTAAGTATGATTATCTCTCACTAGCCATCAGGAACACACATATTGTCTCCTTCCATACATACGTCTATCTTGATATCTCTCGGGGTATCTTCTATCGCGCACACACCTTGTCACTCGATCTCCCACCCATGTAGTCCCATCACGATCTCCAGGGGATCTCTCGATGACAAACATACACTCTCTCCTCCCCATGTGTGCATATTCTCCGTACGGCTCTCTCGACCTCTCTCCCTTGTTTGTTAGACCCCTCTTGGCCACGTGCTAGGGGTATTTCTCTCTCGGTTGCAAACAACCACACACTATCTCCTCACCTTGCTTCCGTTGTCGAAGATGCATGTGTGATATGTTTGCATAAGACACACACGCCTTTTCTCTACTTTTATCGTGTGTTGTCCATGTCTCTTTCACGCATGCACACACACTTTTTTCACTCACTCTTTCCATTTCACAGACACACACACTCTCTCTCTAGTTAGGGACTCTCTCACGTCCATAAGCATATGGATGTTTTGAAAAGTCAAACCTTAGAAAAGTTTGACCAGGTATATGCATGTGGAGAAAAACATTTACATCTGGAACGATCATTAGGTTCATCACAACATGTACTTACTTCATACTATCATTTATCTTTGGTATTGTAGATATAACTAATTTCTTTATAAACTTGGTCAAAGTTTCAAAAGTTTGACTTTGGAAAAATGTTTGCACTACATTATCGAACGAAGGGAGTAGCTCTTTCTCTCTCTCTGCTATCTCTCACAGGCCTCCCCTCTCACTCGAACTCTCTATACCAACGGATTATATGCTCACTGTGTCAGCGTATAGCTCTGTATATTGTTTAGTTGACCGGTCAACCAGTCCACATGCTGCCTTGTCAGCTCATGTTCTCTATCTTCGTGTGCTGGCCCATGTGACAGTGGGTGAAAATAAGTAAACTAGAGGCCCATCTAACACGCGGTGAAGTAAACAAAGTTGAAACCACTCGGGGTAGCACCCCGCACGCTAGTAAATTGAGGGCGCATTGAGGACACACTTCTTCCGCGTGAAGGACGCACTCACGCACAATTCACCACTGCGCGGCGGCATGCACAGAAGGACGCACTCGCGCACAGCCAGCAGGCCACCACACAACACACACCTGCGTCGCCGCCGGTTGAGATGGACGGCGAGGCAGCCAACAAGCGGAGGCGGCTCGAGCCAAAACCACATCCGGTGAGCCTGGACTTCATCATCAGCCTCCCCGATGACATGCCGCTCATCATCATCAGCCTCCTCCCCACCAAATCTGCCGTGCGGACTGCCCTGCTCTCCCTGCGGTAGCGCCCCCTCTGGCACCGCGTCCCCCTCAATCTCACCGTCGATAGCTGCCTCTTCGACGGGGATTGCAAACGCATGGCCGCAGTCTCTAAGATCCTTTCATCGCACCTTGGGCCAGCCAGATGCCTTGACATCCGCATGTTCAGTACCAACTGCAAGGTCCAAGCCAAGTTCGACGAGTGGTTCTTATCCCCCGCCCTAGATCAGCTCGAGGATCTCAGCTTTGAAGCTGGATGATGTCGCTCTCTGCCGCCGTTCGCGCTCCGCCTCACGCCAACGCTGCGTTGTGCCAGCTTCAGCTCCTGCTATCTTCCCCAGATTAATGTCACACCCGCCCTTCTTCTCCCTCAACTCCAGCAGCTCATCCTCTTCGGCATTGGCATCTCGAAGCAGGCTATGGAGCACCTGCTCCGCAGCTGTATTGTGCTTGAGTACCTTCGTCTTGAGTAGATCCACTGGTTCATTAGCCTCCACATCACCTCGACGAATCACTGATGGATTTATGTGTCTTGCTGGCCCCGCAACAAGACATCAATTGGGAAGAGATCACTCCAGCTGTTCCACGTTATGGTCATTGAGAATGCGCCTTTCCTTGAGAGATTGCTTGTATCTGATCTAGAAGGTCCAAGAAAAATTAGGGTCATTGACGCGTCGATATTGATAGCGTTGGTGTACTCGTCTGCCAAATTCTTTGAACTCTTTATTGGATCCGTAATCGTTCAGGTACATCACTCATCTTCTTCTCCGTCTTCTTGAAATTCACATTTTTAAATTTCTTCTTGATGTATTTACGACCATCTTCCAGAAAATGATTCACACAAGCTTGACCCAGTCTATGCGCACAGTGAAGGTCTTGGCAATAAAATCTATCGGCCCCAATCTGGATCAAGTTGTTGGATTCCTTACATGCTTTCCATGCACGGAGAAGCTACTCACCCAGGTGAAACTTTTTCCTATTAGTAAACAGTAATCACAACGTAGCTCAATTTTTTCATAATTTTTCCAAATTACGATGACAAGTGTAGTGTTCAAAACTGCATCTACGCACTGCACCGAAAGAAATGTTTTTAGTATTATTTCTCACGTGACCACCTGCATCTTTTGTTGTTGTACTACTATAGTAGCCTAGGGTAGTCATAGTGGAAAGTAACTTAGACTAGTAACTCTATGGTTACCCTAAGAGCAAGTACTACCTCCATCCTGGTTTACTCTTCCTATTTTGTAGTATCAAAATTTGACCATAGATTTAACTGACAAAATGTTAATGCATGTCACTAAAAATTATATCGTTGGATTCGTATTTGAACATAATTTGAAATGGTATAATTTTTTGTGACATGCATTGGCATTTTCTTAGGTAAATCTATGGTCAAAATTTTACACTAAATACAAGGTAGTACAAAAGTGGGCTATAACGGCCCTCCACTATGTAGGCCAAAACACGTGCCAAATTCACTTGTGATGCATTTGGCATCGATGCCCCTGCATTGCTCACCTAGTGCCCCAATCTGGATCACCTACTTTGCTTTGGTGCCAAATTAACTCACGCAATGAAAAAACACTTGTGTGGGAGAGAGAGAGGACTGAGGCAATAGAAAAACACTTGTTTGGGATTATGAGAGACTGGTGTAGTTGGTTTAATTGATTTGTTTATATATGTGGGTCTGTGTGCACAGCGGTGCCAACTCTCTCACATCGCGAGAGCGGTGCCAAAATCTTTTGATTTGACATCAATGCATATTATGTGGCATACTTTTGAGAAATATGGCATCGGCCACATAGTGGAAGGCAACAAATGCCCAAGTTCTTCATGTGCTCCTAGGTAAATGAGAGGAGAGAGAGAGAGAATATCACTAGCCAGCCAACCCTATCATATGAGCGAATGATATTGGTACATCTTGATGACACGGCAATCTTATACAGCCAGCTGCTCTAATATGTTCTCTTCTTTTGTAGATAAAGAAAGACCCGAAAGTGAAAAATGTGATGCACTATAACAATCTCATCGGATGCCTTGATCTCCATCTTACAGAAATTGATTTGATCAACTACCGAGGCAGCACATTTGAGATTAAATTGGACAGGTTGTTTGTTCTGGAGGCAAGTGCGCTCAAGGTGTTTGGCATGCTTTGGCGCAACAATGAATGGTGTGCTGATCACCGCAAGCGTCTAAGCCTAAATGACAAAGTCTCCGCACAAGCTGAATTTGTTTTTGAAACATCAAGTGGCCAGAGACTTGAAAATTTATTTTCCCACTATTGACTTGTCAGGGCGGTGGATTTTAGTTTGTACGATAATGCTGCATCCACCTAAAGTAACGAAAGTTCTTACGTAAACTTCCTAGATTCCCTCTTCGTAGGTGCAGCATTACTCCTAACATTTGTAATATCAGTTTGAAACTTGTAATATTGCCGTGTCCTATTCCTGCGTTTTCAAATCCTGCGAATCAAAGTGGTCCTGAGTTGGTGATGATGTTGTCCCTGCCATCTTTCACCAATAGCCGTCGGATCTAGATCTGACGCATACAAACCAAACTTCTCCAGTTTTGCAAAAAGATGCCCGCACTTGTTCCCTATTTACAAACAACTCCTTGTCTGTCACAATCAGCCTTATCTCCTCCCCACCACATCTAGAGGGCCATGGAAAAATCTGGCGTGATGGCCGCTGCTGGCACCGTCCACCCCCAATCTTGGTGTTCCGTGCAATGCACGGGCATCTACGCACGGGAAATTATGACGAACACGACTAGTTGTAAGCAGGCTAGCTCTACAACCATGATGATAGTGACTGCAGACGGTGAGGCTGACTATGTTATGCCAAACACGGCGCCTATACTCAGGTGTCATCTTCGGCGCAAGGTCTTGTCACTTCACTGCGAGGAGCAGCACGTAATAATTTGACCAACGGGTAGTATAGTGCTACTACATTGGTAGTACTACTACTAGTACTAGCACCACCATCTAGATTTAGTAGTACTACCACGTCCATCTAGATTTAGTACTTTGACTAGCAATATCTAGTAATGCATGTCACAAAAAAAGGACTGTTGTAACGCCCCGGACACACCCGCTGGTGGTCGTTACTCCTGGCGGGATCTAGACTGCCCCCACAGATCAATACTAGTCTTTTCTACGCACTTTGTCCTCACTCGTGCGCACCCGGGAGCAACTTCCCGGTCGGTCACCCATCCCGACACTACTCCAAGCTGAGCATGCTTAACTTTGGAGTCTTGTCCGAAGGGGCTCCTAGAAAAGAAGGAATTCCTTTTTAATATGAGTATTCTATCATCCCTAAGCAAGGCCATCACATACACCCCCACTCAGAGGAATCGACGTCCTCGTCGGGCCACATGAACGTTCCTCTTGGCACATACGTCTGTGCATCCAGTCCGGTACATGTACCATGCCGTGTGCCACGACGGGTCACAAACATCATGAACAACATGACCACGCACCTGTCCGCAAACGTCTGTGTAACCGCGAGGGTCGGTGCTGATACCAACTTGTAACGCCCCGGACACACCCGCCGGGGGTCGTTACTCCTAGCGGGATCTAGACTGGCCCCACAGATCAATACTAGCCTTTTCTGTGCACTTTGTCCTCACTCGTGCGCACCTGGGAGCAACTTCCCGGTCGGTCACCCATCCTGACACTACTCCAAGCTGAGCACGCTTAACTTTCGAGTTCTGTCCGAAGGGGCTCCCGGAAAAGAAGGAATTCCTTATTGATATGAGTAGTCTATCATCCCTAATAAGCCAGGCCATCACATCTGTCTAGGACACATCTAGATGTGACATAGTTATGTCACATCTAACCTGATGTCCACTATGTTTGTGGCCTATTTTTTTCTTGTCTCAACTTTTTTTGTTCCTTGTTGCTACGTTATTTGTGGGAGATTAGATGTGACATCCTTGGAAAACATCTAGATGTGAATTAGACAAACTGCAGATAAAATGTACTACCCCCTGTAATAAATACATGGTGTATTGTTTTATTCTTTCCGGTAGATGGCTCAAATCTGAAGTCTCATCAATCAGACTACTATTGTACTCACCAAGCGCTCAACTTTGTAAGCTACCAACAAAAAATTGCAATCAAGGACTACAATTGTACTCCCTCTGTACCGGTGCATTAGTCCGTTATGAAAACCAAATAGTAATCCCAAAACTTTTAGGCATGGTGCATTAACTACCCACCCCGTTCCCTGTTTTTTGCCATGAAAAAAGAAATCACCCAATACGAGATGTGGTGTGCGTATGCATCCAATGACTTGAGACTACTCCCTCCGTCTAGGTGTATGACTAGCCACAATGAAGAGTAACACACACTAGTAAAACACACATATCCCTAAACTATGTTACTACCTTTCATAGTGGGTAGTAACATAAGTATGGTAACATGCAAAGCCTCATTTATTAGGTTATAGACTCATATTGCATTGGGACATGTGATGTTATAGTAACTAGCTAAGTTACTCAAACTACCTCTATCCTCATTAACTCATTGCCACATAAGAAAATTTGTTGAGTTGGAATCGATGTTACTGCTGAAGTTACTCCTACTGTGGCTAGTCTAAGTCATCTTAGAGCAAGTGAAAAAGAGGAGTGGGCTCTCATGCAAGAGCCGCTATATGCGGATTCCTAGGCCGATATACAATACATATGAAGAAAGAGAGAGAGAGAGAGAGAGAAGATGAGAAAAAGTAGTACTCTTATAGCCAGCCTTATAGCTAACCTTATTGTATGAGTGGTTACAAGTGATGGCTCTATATGACATGGCAACATCATATAGCCAGCAGCTGGCTATACTATTAACCATGCTCTTGTGCACCGTGACCAAGATGAAGGGGAAAGAGAGAGAACTTAATGTCTTTTTTGCTAATTAATAGGATTACATGCAATGAAATAACCACGGCATGTCATGTTTGGTAGTCTCAAGTCATTCAAAGCATGCACAGCCCACATCTCTCATTGGTTGATATGTCATGAAATAAGAAAGGAGGAGGGAGTTAATGTACCGTACCTAAGTGTTTTGGGACAGAGGGGGACGCAACTTCATTGACTTAATGCACATGCATTTGGGTGCATGACTCGTGGGCCCAACAGGTGACTGGCCCACCTGTCATACAGCCAAAGGTAGGTGCAGTAGGGGGCCGAGGAGTAGATGGCCAACACACACGTGAATGTAACACAATCTACACCTCTCATATAAAGGCTCCCTGCCAGTCCAATCTACGAAATCCTACGCACCTACACACCCTAACCAAGGGCAAGAGTGATCACTCCAATCGCAAGATCAGTTGACTAGAAGCTAGACCCATGGAGGCGATGAGCGCGAGCATCAGCCGGATGTGACAGATGGTCCACGACGCCGGCTTGCGGCCCCGCACCGAGGAACGTCTCTAGGTCGTGCTTGAGGCCGCCAGGGCGAGAGGCCGCTTGGACGACAACTTCGTCTCCTTGTTCGACAAGGTCCTCGTCCGCTTCCTCGACAAGTTCACCATCGTCAAGAAGCTCGCGGACGACCTTGACATACGCCTCCAGCCCACGCGCCCAGGCTCTGCAATGCCTAACACCCTCAACGGCCTCTATGGTGACAACCTCTTCAATGCACTGGTGGCCCTGCGACTGCCCGCCGTCGCGCTGGAGAATGTCAACCTCGAGGCCGCGCTCGCCGCGCAGCACTTGGTGCAGCAAGACATCGTCGACATAATCACCCACGTCTACGCGCAAATCGTCCACAAGGACTACTACGTGCTAGAGGAGGACGATGGGTCGCTGGCCTTCTGGACCTGCAGGGCAACCTTGGACGGCATTGTTTAGAAGCACGTTGAGCTCGCCGCCAACGCCACTGCTCGTCACACGTCGGTTGGTGACCCGGCACACTAGGGTGTGAGGATGTCGTTGATGGATCCGTATGTATCTTTATCTTTCCATCAAATCCATGTAGTAGTATATGGTACTACTAGTAATTATGTTACCTTCCGCATTAACTTCATAAGTTTCGTACGTACTCCATGCATGAACTGCGCCAGAACCAAACTTCTCATTACTCTAGGGAAATCGTTATTTCTATCTATCGGTCGCGCCATGGAGCAGAACCAAATTTTACAAGTTACAAGTTCAAAAGGAAAAGCATGACGTGTTCGCGTCGCACCCCCACATGGTTGGTCCGGCACGCCGCTCAAGGGGGAATGCGTGTTGTGTTGCATTTTCACTTACAAGTGGGACCACAGTTGAGCAAACCGACTATCGGCAGACCCCCACCCCTCCCACCGTGCGATGGCTGAGAAAACAGGAGGGAGAAGAGATGGTTGTAGCACAGACTCCAAGAAAATTGGTGTAGGATGGGACTCGTGTGGGTGGCGTGTGCCGTACTGGTAGACGTGAATGCTAGTTATGGCGCATGCCACCCCACTATATCGAGCCTATATCGAGGTGCTGGTTATGTAGAACAAATTTCCTGGAGTCTGTGCTCAGCCCTCCTCTATCTCTCTTCTCAGCCAGCCAGCAGACGCGCGGAGCCCATCATCTGTATGCTCACATGCGGTCCCACATATCAGTGAAAATGCAAGAGGACCCACTGAACCTGCACATCTTTCAGCTCGACATGCTGGTGATGAAAAACAAATCCAATAAATATCTTCGGTGGCTGCTTTTGGAGCATAGGGCTCCAACTACCCAAGAGTAGTACTACTGTAAATAGAATCCAGAGTAGTAAGATTCTATTTACAGTTTAACCCAAGATGCACATCATGTGGCTCCAACTACCACTCCATTTTCTTGCATGCCACGACCTAGATGCTGGATGTCCCATGTGTCGGAAAAAGGAGGAAGAACTTGACAAAATCTTCTCCACATTTAGACCGAAGGAGTAGGAAACACGGCAAGCCCTGTGCCTACATCATACTACGTACAAGCCCACCTCACGCAGTCACGCTATCACCATATTTCTTGGCCTCCGTGTGACACCTAGCTCTAGTTGATCTAACTAGAAATAACTATTGGTTGGCTCTATGTGATGTGGCAACTTCGCACTACTACGAATGCTGGCTATACTACTACGACACTAACACTCCAAGAAGTGAGTCGAAAACCATTTATAAATTGAGTTTATGACATGCATATGCAAATTTACCATTCATTACATACAACAAGTCATCAACACACAACGACAACGAGGCTACATGTTGGATTATATATTAGTTCCAACAAAACATTCTAGTAAATACTAAAGTTTTCATCACACAACAAATAACAAGCAATGAAATGAACTTCAGCTCATCCACTCCTCGGCGTTGGAAACACTTGCTTTGAACCAGAAGAGTTTCTCTGGGAAGGGCCAGCTACTGTCAATCTCGAGACCAACGCAACACTAACCATCCAAGCTGAAGCGGCCTATTTCATGACCCATATTGTGATAGCCACAGTAGGGAAGCATAGCAATGTCCGAGGTATAGATACAATTGCTTCTAATAAATGGTAGTAACGTTGTGTCAACAGCAGCTAGATTGCCTTTCAAGAGCGAGTTTCCTCCAAGAGTATCAATAATAAACCAGGGAGAAGGTGTTGGTGCTAGCACAGTAGTATCCATCTCAAATACCCTGCAACAGATGCTGGAATAGGTCTGGAGAGTGCGACCATGGGAGACAACACCCGCCTCCTTAGTCACATCAGCGGTGCCTTGTATACACATAAGAAGAGGTGGTCCATCGAAATAAGTTGCCAGGCACCACTGAGTACTCCTATATGGGTCCTCATGCTCGTGATCATCATCATCATCATCATCTCCCCCTTGGTTATAAACATTTTCACGTATAGGTGGTGGAATGTTCACAGGACCTTGGAAACACAAGAAGGTTAATTAGTAAAGGGAAACTAGCTAGCCCGCATGCATGTGGATGAAACAATTATAATTACGGTGGAAGACAAACGTACCAAAAGCATGATGATTCCATGCAAAAATAGTGCCACAAGTGGTGGCAGCAAATACAAGACCCTCATATTGAATTGCATCACAATACTCATCCGTGTACAGAAATTGATTTTTCAGCAATATCCATCGAGGCGTGGAAGTAACGAAGGCAACAAGCTTGTTGAAGATAGCAACAACTTCATAGTTCGTGTAATCCCAAGAGCGGTTGGGAACTCGACAAATTGCTATCTTCCGTAGACGACAGTTACCATGATCGTATTTGAACTCACCTAGATCATTTGTGTGCTCAACCTCTGGGCAGTCTGAGATTTTTGGTAGTGGAACCCGGTGACGAGTGTACACATTCACAAGTTCCCACTCACAGTTGTACCCAATATAAACAACCCAATTTTCATTTGCGCCTGCCCAAGACTTACCCTCAAGAGATGGCATCTTAACATCACACGTATCATTATCAAGCGGCATCAACTTGCACAAGGCGAGGCTTCTGTCGTCCCCGCGCCAGTCAGCAGGGTCACGGCGAACAAGATAGGGGAGATCAAACCGCTCCTGGACCCTTGGGTTCCTTGTAATGATGTTATTAGTTGAGTCGAGAATGGTCTTGAACGAACCTACCATGCTAGCCGAGGTAATGACGTCGGACCGATCAATGAGTTCCTCCACCACGTCATCATTCAGATCAGGGCAAGAATAATGGGGTCATTTCCGGCCTGTTCCCTCCATGGAGAAGACAATCGAACAATGGTAGAAGGAAGGGTGAAGGCAAATGGAGGAGGGAGGAAGAGCATGCGACAACAGTTCCAAATTGAGAGGGAAAGGCGAAGATTCAGTGGACGGTTGCCACGGTACATGAAGAGGTGCCCCGGCCTACATAGACGTCCGTTCGGAAATTGTACAAAAGGACTCGTCATCGTCTCACTGACGTGTGGAAACGGGACCACATGTCAATGAAACATGGTGTGTAATTTCTCGTGCAAAATGCGATCTGGCCGCGTTGGCCCGAGGTGCCGCATTAGTTATCGACCTTTATTTTTTTAATGGCGTGTCGTTCAGTTTTGAAGCACGACTAACTGGTACTGTATGCAGAAAAAATATAAAGTACTCTACCACTACTCCACCTCTAGTACTAGTAGTATAAAAAAGATATATAGGCTAGAGCTTCAGGGCTTTCTTTCTCAGGGCTGCCCACTTGCTTCTCACACTATCACCCTCTCTCCAGATATAAAAAAACACGACCTCTCTCTCCATTCTCAGGGCTGCCCACTTGCTTCTCACACTATCACCCTCTCTCCAGAAAAGGACGTGCATCATTGACGCACTCGTCGTCGGCAAGCTAGGTCACGCACTGACAACAAGGCCGTCCTCTCAGACCTAGCGCCCGCGCGGGATGGCCTCCGTCCCCAAGCTCGCTGCTGTAGTGTGTGCGAAGGATGACGACCACGAGCGAAGCCACTTCCCGCCGACCCTCAGGTATGCTACCTCTTTTCGAACCATACCCTTGTTCTATTGTCCCATCTACCACGTCGCTGCATGTGGATCTTTTTCCACTCCACCATCTTCCGAATTTGCTATCCTCTGCTCTGCTGGTCATGCAGATGAAAACCTTAACTTTCACTATTAAAGGAACCCCTACTTCATGCAGACTAATCCATATCTGTGTTGAATAAGGAAAGGAAGGGAGACCGTACTGTCCAAGAGACTAGGCATCGAACCCGCATCTAGGTTGAAAAGGGGAAAATCAGTAGCTAAAGAGAACAAAAATGAAACATAATCCACATATGCTACCTGGATATTTGTTGCTCTGGGCAACCATACCTCCCTCACCACTCTATGCGTCCGTGGAGGTACATCATACTGGTGCGCCCACTGTCCGAATGGGCCTCCCATGCTCTTATTGCCACTTTTTTGTTGTTAGTATAACGCCAGTGGTCAAGTCAAGCAATGCTACTGCTAAAGTGACGCCACATTTAACTAATGCCGCATTTAGTCTAATGCCACCGGTAAATTTGAGCAATGCCATTTAATGTCACTTGATTGTTTCAGGGTTAGCTATTGATAGTGGATGTATTAAAGATTTTTCAGCTGAGGCATTCTAATGTTGTTGCACAGCCAATATACCAACGATGAATCTTGTTACTACCTTCAGATTTTTGCACTGTTAATGCTTATAGATTACATACCTCACTTTCATGAGATAACTCAATTTTTTTGTACAGTGTCAAGAGGAAAGGTCAAGAGTGGGCTCCTCCTCCTCCGGCTGTTCTCTTGATTCGTTCAATCAAGGTTTTATATTTGATCGATTATCAAGATTGGGATAGCAATTTTTAGGTCCCACCGAGTTCAAAATGATATTTACCTTGAAGGTACATGGTTTGCAATTTTTTATACTGTCATTAGTTAATAATGCTAGTTACCTTCAGACTTTTGTATTTGGTTTAATGCTCTTGCACAGCTAGTATACCAATGCTGAAACTTGTTACCTTTACATTTTGTATTGTTGATTCTTATAGAAACCTTCCAGTGCTAGAGCTTATGTAAATCTATTCAGTAAAACCATTGTATTGTACCCTGTAATAAAATAACTACTCTACTGTTGCACTAGCCACTGGATTAGTGTATATTTGTACTATTCGAATGGTGTTGCATTAGCGTATGGACATATATAATGTGTGGCAAGCTTTCCCAGATATGTGCTCAAGGAAACTACTACCTGTTTTTCTAAATACTAGACGTTTGGGTACTTTAAATTGAACTGCGAAAATGTCTTATATTAAGGAACAGAGTGTGTAGAGTTCACTCAAATTATCCCGGTAAAGCTAGTCACACCTTTGTTAAAATTAATGTTCATTATGTTATCGGAGGAGGTCTGTATGTTTGTCTCTAATGCCTGTCAACTACATACCTGACATCATGATGTAATGTTAAGTCATTTCCTTTTGTACAGTGTCACTGAATTGTAAAGGCGGTGATGGCATTTTATTTTAGTTGAACTGCACGAAATATGCTTAAAAGAAGAGGAAAGGTCAGGAATGGCTCAATTTTTAAGAAAAAACTATGTATGCCTTCCTAACATCAGCCGATGTTGCCTTATTTATTCCTTTAAACAGGTGGTTAGAAACAGTCTTGCTACCTTTTCCCATTAAGAAATTGGATTGCTTATATTTGTGAGTCTATGCTTCAACTAGTGCCACTTTTATAGTAATCACATTTTCAATATCTATGCAAACAGGGATGCTCGATTTTAGTGGAACTGCACAAAAAGTCCAAGTGATTCAACATTAGGAGCATGTTTTGTTCCAAACCTTTATATCCAATTGGTGGCACTATGAGCTGTTCATTACGAAGGTACATGGTTTGCTACTATCTTGCTATTCTTTTTGTACTGTCATTAGATAGTCATACTAGTGGTTTGCATGTGAATTTATTGGCAGGGTGGACCTACATTGGAGGTGCAGGACATGATTCAATGATTGGATTCTCAATTTTGGTTGTATCGATTTCAGCTCTTCCAGCACTACGAACATGGATATCCTTGGTCTGATGAAGAATATGCGCTATATTTCTGCTCTTAACCAGAAAATCAATTCAGTATGAAATTGTCCAGGGCAAAACATGACTGTATCAAATTGTTCAGTGGAAAACATGACAGATGCTAAGAAGAAGAGACGTGTTTAAACCGAAAATACAAGGTGGGGTATATGTTTACTAGCTGCTTGATATTTGTGCAGACAGAGATGTCTGCCCATTGCTATTTGGCAAACAAACAAAGTGACCGCAATTTTGGTTGAACTGCACAAGAGAATAGTATAGTCACTGCATGCAGTGCCATTTGAAAATAGACACGGAAAGATTGGATAGTCACTTCATGGACTGCAGAAAAGATTGGATAGCCAACACTAGGTGCTTCATTGCTTTGGTCTGATTATACAATGGGCATCATTTTGCCTAAGTTAAAGTTTGTATTCCGAAAATAGTCTCGCCGTGTGATCAAGAGAAGACCAAATCATATTGCAGTGGATGTTCCTCCATCATGTGTGGTTCATTCTCATGGTTCCAGCTGTTGGTGAAACTAGTTACGTTTGCAAGAGGAATTGTAGACTTCACAAAAAAATTTGTCTTTCACTCTGTACTGAATGTTGGCCAAGAGAAGCATCCATGTTAGTAGGAAGAACATATGTTTTTTCTAGATCTTTGCTTTTGGAGCTACATATTTGTATATCATCTGTGAATCATTAAGATGCATTAACATGTTGATCTTATGTATGGGAATCATACTAGTTGGTTTTGAATTTGGGCTACTAATGTGAACATATTACAATGTCGGGCCTGTGAGTCTCGTGTGAACATTTCGAACGGATTGGCTCTTACTATTGTGAACAGCATGATCCTTATTTCTGTGTTCTCAGTGTTTACAAGTTACTAACAGTTCCTTATTTCTGTTCGCTCAGTGTTTACAAGTTACTGATCGATCACTAGCTAGCATACTAATGCGCTCCTGGCAGTTTTAGTTGTGACGCAAGATCCGAAGTGGCAGTTTTTTGAATAAAAATGCCTACCTCTAAAGAAACTGACAAGCTGCTCTGAAGAAAATGACATGCGAATCTGAAGAAACTGCCAGCAAAAACGTTCACAAATGCCCTATCTCCCAGCGAACGTTCATTAGCAAATGCGATCGTACACGTACACCATCCGACCTACTCGATCCTACATGTACACTATCCAACCTACTCGATCCTACACGGATAAATAGCGGATCACGCACATACTACCTCCTTTCCGGTTTGCAGGGCTCAATTCAAAAAATGACCTACTCGGTCCTACACGAATAAATAGCGGATCACGCACGTACTACCTCCTTTCTGGTTTGCAGGGCTTAATTCAAAAATCTCACAAACCAAGGTAGATGATGAGTGGTGGAATCATGTTTGACAAGGAGGGAGTACCTCATCTGGATGATTGGAGTGCACTTGTTCGACCGTCATGCCGGCGTGCGACCCAGCACGGACGGGACACACCACTGACGGGACAGGACGGGACGGGACGTCACAATCATAATTTCAGTTTTTCAAGTATTCCATGGCAAGCTGGCGCGCTAAGGCATGCCTGCTTATGCATTGAATTCCGATGACCGCGATGAACTCGCGTCTCCCATGACGCGCTGGTTCGCCTACCTTCCTCCTATAATTACTATTTCCTGGACTTCTCCGGTGGCACCATCACCCAACTCGCCCTATCCTCATAATCCCCCACCGGCCCGACGTCGCTCGCCACTTATCCTCGCTCTCGCCACGTCCGCCATGCCCCTGCTCGTCCGCGATAGGTGACGCCAGAGGCGGTCACCACCGGAACTAGTGTTCGGTTTTTCACCGGAAGGAAGACGGAGGGAGGAGGCATTCTATCGGTCTTTAGATGGCAATGCGGAGTATGAGGAGCTGTTGGAGCACGACCGCCTGGCAGAGGAGCAGCGTATCACCGATTTGCGCCACGGGACATGGAGCAGGAGTGCACCGACACTCTGAGTCGGAGCAGAGCACCCGCAACTGGGCCGACTACATGGAGGCCGACGCCCGGCAAATAGCCCTGGAGGCTGTCAGGCACGCACGCGTTCGCGGCGCCAAATTTTACTACAAGCTCGTCAAGTGGGTTTCCCTCTTAGAAGCCGAAGCTTCGGTGGACCACGCCGGCATGGAAAGGGCCAATGCATGTGAGCAACGCGCCCTATCGCACCTATGGCAAGTGCGAGGAGAGGCGGAGGACGCAGGTGCCGGCGTTTAGCGTGTACCGCAGATGGCGGTCGGCATCGTCTAGTTAGCTAAGAGTAAGTTAGCACTTGTACACTACTAGAGTATTAGTGGGAGTAGATCGTTAATTTGGCTATATGGTTGTCAACGTGGAAGTTCAGTACTCTATATCTGGATCAGAGCTGTTACTTTGCTCTGAATGTTGAACTTTCCGTTTGAACGTATGGAATGGGCTGTTATTTTTTTAAATGGGTTGTATTTGTCCACCACGGGTTTAGATGCTGACTTGTGGGCCTACCAGGTTGACGCGCACACAATCAGGAGATGATTGTACGTGGAGAGGATGACAGCAGGGACCCACCAAGGTCATGGCAGTACGCAAGTAAGTGCCTCCATATTTCAAGCCAATAAAAATGGCTCCTCCTAATGCATTTCTCACATCTGGGTCCCATGCCATTGTCAACGTAGTCAATAAACGAGAGAATTGCACAACGAGCGGCTGACACCAGGGACCTAGCAGCTCGCCCAGTTATTTTTGTTTTGGGTTAATTTGATAAATGCCACTCCAAATCTAGTGATTCCGAGAAATGCCACTGCATTTTTCGAAGTCTGGAGTGGCGTTTTTCAAAGCTTGCAAAAATTGCAATGGCGTTTTTCAAAGTGTGCAAAAATTACAGTGGCATTTTTCAAAGTTTGGAAATTGCAGTGGCATTTTTATAAATCACCATAATTGGAGTGGCATTTATCTAATTTTTTTTTGAGACAGAAGCAAAGTGTCAACTGGGCTGTGCGGGGCACTCTGGCCTGTCTTGACAGCCTTTTCTTTTATGTTCACCACAGACCAGCCAGTAGTTTTTTTCTTTCTTTCTGAAAATGGCTAGCCTAGTTTTTTTGTGATTTGTCAAGTAAGTCGCTTTGTCAGGCCTGTTGGGCTGCAAATCTTTCAAGACGAGGAGAGCTTCAATTGGCTGGCCGAGAAAATGGCCTATCTGCAATGAGAAATGGGCTGTACATTTTTAAAACACATCAAACCGGCAATTAGTTTCAAATTTCTTTTTTTTCATTTCGAGATTTTAAATTGCATTAATTTTTATGTGTGGACAATTTGTTGGATTTTATATTGATATACATTTATTTTTAAATCATTTTGAATGTGACTCGAAATTTCGGGATTAAAAACAGTTCAGACCGCACCGAAATATGCAGAATTTCATATAATATTTTAACCTTGGCCACAATATGGGCTGTAATGCTAACAAAAAGAATATGGGCTCCAAAAAACCCTTAAGAATTAGCAAATGGGCTGTAAATTATTAGAAATAATGGCAGATGGGATGTATGTTGTTTTCCACATATTTGAGGCTTTCCTAAAAGAAGGTTGACGCACAAGCAGTGACTTTGGATATCCATCCAACGGCCATCGTGCTTCTTCAATATCTACTCTTCCTGCTCCAGCCGCTCAAACAAGCGCCGGCGGGACTGCCTGCCCCTCCTCCCGCGGCCGGCTATGCTGCCGCGCAGGCCTCACCGCCCCACCGTACTCCCATCGCTGACCTAGCCTTCCGTCTACTCACCCACACCTATTGTTATTCTCCGGCGACGGCAGACGAACCGGTAAACCCTCGTACTCCCTCCGCATGGGAAACAACTGCCGAGTCTTCCCTGGCTCCGTGTCGTTCCCTTCCTAGGCCTCGCCGTCGTCCATCGCCCTAGTGCTCTCGGTGCGGCGTGGTCAACGTGGGTAACGACCGACATGCATCTGAGTGGACTGTATGTGGAGAGGCTGACAGCTGGGTCCATGGCCGCACGCAAGGAAATGTCTTCTTATTACACGCAAAATAATGATTCCTCCACCTGACATCTGGGACCCACCGAAAGGACCTCTGTATTTCATGAAAAAAATGTTCCCGCCGCTGACAGCTCGGACCCACCAGCTATATCTGCCCACGTAAGGAAGTGCCTCCTTATTACGCACAAAAAAATGAATACTCCCCCTGCTAGCTAGGACCTAACATAATGGGAGGCTGACTTGTGGGCCTACTAAGTTGACGGGGACAGAGGGCTTTGTCAACTTAGTCAATATGAACGATTCTAGCTCTAGTGACCGTACGATATCCATCCAACGACCGTAGTGCTTCTTCAACCTCTGGTCTTCTTGCTCCAGCCGCCCAAAGCAGCGCCGGTCGTGCCGCCTGCTCCTGCCTCCCATGGCCGGCTGTGTTGCCGCAGAGGCCTCACCGCCCCCCTACTACTGCCACCGCTGGCAAGGCCCTGCGGCGACGGCAGGCTCACACCGCAGCCGAACCAGCCAACCATCGTACTCCTGTCCGCGTGGGCTTCCACTGCCGCGTCTTCCCCGGCTCCGCGTCGTCCCCTTCCTAGGCCTCGCCGTCGTCCACCGCCTTGGTGCTCTCGGCACGACGTGGTCAATGTGGTCAACGACCGACTTCCATCGGAAGAGTACTGTACATGGAGAGGCTGACAGCTAGGTCCACATCCGCAGCAAGGAAGTGCCTCCTTATTACGCGGAACATAATGATTCCTCCACCTAACAGCAGGGACTCACCGGATGGGCCACCGTATTTCACGAAAAAAACATTTTTCCCCTAACTGCTAGGACCCACCAGCTACATCTTCGCATGCAAGGAAGTGCGTCCATATTACGTGCAAAAAATTGATTCGCCCCCATCGCACGCAAGGAAGTACCTGATAGTCGGGACCCACTTGGTCGAAGCGTACGTAGCGTTGTCATTCTGGTCGCGAACGTGTATGTACATACTGGTCGATGTAGAGGCACACATGTGTCGTAGTAGAGGCGCGCACGTAGGATGTACACGTACGTACAACGGCCAGGGTGCAAGAAAGTAAATATGGCCACGTACGTACATATGGGCGGGGTGTCGAACGCCTACTCACGCATACGTATGGCCAGGGCTCTTGTACATGGCTGGGTAGGAACGGAGAAACCGCGTCGGCGTCATGTTCATGGGGAGGCAACAGAATGTGTCGTGTTCATCACGAGGCAACGGAACGCGTGCTGTTCATCGGGAGCCAACCGGCTTGGACGGAACAGCCGATGGAAACGAGGCCTGGCGTACCGCAGAACGAAGGAAACAACCTTGTGTTTGACCGGCCATGGTCGAAACAGGATCCTTTTCATCGGGAGGGGTCTGGCGTACCGCAAAATGGATGAAACGGACCTCCTACGGTCGAAACAGGGTCCTGTTGATCGGGAGGGGTGTGGCGTACCAGAAAACGGAGGAAACGGACTTGTGTTGAAGCGCTACGGTCGAAACGGGGGTCCTATTCATCGGGAGGGGTGTGGCGTACCTCAAAACGGGACTCCACGGGATACTGTTCATCTCAACTATCGACCTTCTCCAGCCTCCACGGGCTACTGTTCATCCACCGTCGACCTCCTCCAGCCTCCACCTGCGACTGTTCATCCATGAGCTCCTGTTCATCCAGCCTCCACCGCGCGCTCCTCCACCGGCTACTGTTCAACCAGCCCTCTCCATGGGGTCCTGTTCAACCACCCCTCCACGGGCTACTGTTCATCCAGCCCTCCACGGGGTCCTGTTCATCCACCGGCTCGATCGATCAGGGTACTGTTCATCCAGCGGCAACAGCCTCTACCACCACGGGGTCCAGTTCATACAACCCCCCACCGGGAACTGTTCATCCAAACCCCCCAATAACGCTCACTGTTCATCCAGAGGCAGCATCGATTGGCTTCAGTTAGCAGCAGTAGCGAAGGAATCACTCGGGTTTAGTTAACAGCAAGGGATCGATCGATCGCTTGGGTTCAGTAACGCGTAGCCTGCAGTGCAATCACTCGGGTTCAGTTAGAGCCCAACGCCTCGCTCGGGTTTAGTTAGAGCCCAATGTCTCGCACACACGCATGTACATACGAGAGAAAAGTGCATCGCTCGGCCCCCGACCACCCACCGTAATCGGGAACTCCCCGATATTTTCCTCGCCCTCGCTTCTACCACGGTTTTTTCCGTCATGGACGGCCCAAAGAATGTCATGCAGCTGCGTCTCCGGCCCACCCAGGACAAAAAGCCCATTTTATGTCATGATTTTTTGTCATAGAAGTAGGATCCCACCACATCTATGATGGTACCGGGTTTTGTCACAATTATCGTCATAGAAGTGTCATAAGTATGATAGAAAAAAATTCCGTTCTGCCCACAATGTCACGGATGTGTCTTTTGTTGGTTGTGATAATTCTCGAGGAACATAGCGGGCACGGAAAGCAGCTTGGAACTCCAGTCAGGTAATGACTGTTCCAACAGGTAATGAACGCTTGTGACTGTCCCACCATTCAACAGCGGGACCCTTTCGGAAATAGGAAGATTGTGTCAAGATCAAGATGAAATTTTTCACTCAAGTTTTTGACATTTTCAGACTTATAGTAACTTTTAATACAATCATATTCAAGCTCTAGTCCCCCATCACCTCCTATATCTAGCTTCATTGCTCAGCATTCTTATCGGGTTCATCTAATAATTTCCAATATTGTTCAACAGTTTGATCCATAAAAGCTCCATTGCTGGTAAGATATAATCTCTTTTTACATTCATTCTCTAGTCCTCCATAAAAGAAATGTATAAGTAGTGATGAAGAAAAATCATGATGAGGACAAGTACGTATTAGAGAGGTGTACCTTCGATGACCCTTAACAAGACTTTCACCTAGTTTTTGGTTGAAGTTCACAATCATGTGTCTCGCTCCATAAGTCTACCATTGCGTGTAGAAGCGATCTAAGAATGCACTAGACAATTTTTCCCATGTGTCAAAAGTACCAGCATGATGATTTAATAGCCAATCTTTTGCTCTGGTAGATAATGAAAAAGTGAAAAGCTTAAGTTTCATTCCATCTAGAGTAAAAGCTTTTAATTTAAACACTGTGCATAGCTCTTGAAATTTCTGTAAATGTTTTCCTCTGTATCATCACCTGTGAATGTCTTATCGTGCAGCATACCGATTATTATCGGATCAATTTCCCAACTCCCTTCGCGTGTTGGTCCCAAAGGTTTAAACATTCTCTCTAAAGCCTTCCCTCTTGCAAGACTGCCAATGCCCTGTACAGACATCTCGGTAGGCATGATGAGTACATTTAAAAAAACTAAGATAACAACTGATACGTCCATTTTGCATCATGCTTTTACATCGATATTTATTGCATTATGGGATGTTATTACACATTATGTCACAATACTTATGCCTATTCTCTCTTATTTTACAAGGTTTACATGAAGAGGGAGAATGCCGACAGCTGGGATTCTGGGCTGGAAAAGGAGCAAATATTAGAGACCTATTCTGCACAGCTCCAAAAGTCCTAAAACTTCACGGAAGTTATTTCCAGATTATATAAAAAATATTGAGCGCAAGAAGTACCAGAGGGGGGCCACCCACCAGCCACAAGGGTGGGGGCGCGCCCTACCCCCCTAGGGATGCCCCCTGCCTCGTGGGCCCCCTGGTGGCGCTCCGATGCCCATCTTCTGCTATATGAGGTCTTTCGTCCGAGAAAAAAATCATAAGCAAGCTTACGGGATGAAACCCCGCCGCCACGAGGCGGAACCAATCTAGGGCTCCGGCGTAGCTGTTCTGCCGGGGAAACTTCCCTCCGGGAGGGGGAAATCATCACCATCGTCATCACCAACGATCCTCTCATCGGGAGGGGGTCAATCTCCATCAACATCTTCACCAGCACCATCTCACACTAGTAGAAAAAGGGTCAAACGTGAAGCACATTAGTGCCGGTTTGAATTTGAGCCGGCACTAATGTGTACATTAGTGCCGGTTCCAACGACTAGCCAGGCCGCTCTCATTAGTACCGGTTCATGGCGAACCTTTAGCACCGGTTCGTGCCACGAACCGGTACTAAAGTGAGTGGTGGCAGGATGTTGTCAGTCCGGGGCCCCTCCAGCACCTTTAGTACCAGGTCGTATCACGAACCGGTACTAAAGGTCGTCCTACATAGACCCTTCGTCCACCCTAGCTCGCTCTGTTCTTCCCCTTTCCCCTCTCTTCTCTGTTATTTTCCCTCTTCCTCTCAAGCTCATCACACATTTTGCCCAAGATTTGAAGGCCCCCATCCATTCAAATGATCACAAAGGTTAGCAACTTTTTCCTTTCATCTCTCATTGCTAGATTAGCTTGTGCAATGCTTTATATAGTGATTGATTTTTGAGTTTAGTAATTTGGGAGGAATTATATATATGTTCTAGTATTTGATTTATATGCAATTTGAGGTTAAAAATAACACTTAGTTTTGCATATGTAGGTGTGGTTTACTTAGTACCTTCTAAATCTCCGTCGTAACCACCGTCGATCGCTCGCAACGTCCCGTCGCCGACACCACCTTGTGGTGAGCCTCTTGTTCATGAAGTTTTATATAAAAAATGATGTTTGTGTGATTTGGATATATAGTTACTCGTATAATTATCTTACCCATACATTGTTTGTTATGCATAGTGCCATGGTTTTGATATCCGTCCCCGTCGGCCCTCGTCCGGGTTATGATTCGGATGTGGTATATTCTCTTTTAAAACTATTCATTGCATTTCGTGTTTATGACAAATTATGCCCATCAAGTTGACATAGATATTTGTATGTAGGAGGTAGTTGAACCCGAAATTCCAACCGACCCTATTGTCGAGAGGTTAAATTTAGTTGAAAGAGAAAACGAGGATTTGAAGGAAAAATTGAAAAGAATTGAGGGGGAGAAGATGGAATTGGAGTTGCATGTTGTCGATGTCGTCGATGATCACAAGATTAAGATGGAGAAAATGCGCTTGAAGATTAGAAAGATTAGAAAATATGCCATTCATAGTGAGGCTTGGTATCATTATGCTGTTGGATCAATTGTTACCTTAGTTGCGATCTTGATCGCATTTGTTGTTGCATTTAAATTCTTTAGCTAGAGAGTTATTTGTTTGTTGCATTTAAGTGTTGTATGATCTTTATGTATGAACTTTATGTATTGTATTAATTTGATGTTTTCGGTGCTGTGTATTGAAGATGAGCCGACAATGGATGTACGATGACCAATGCTCTCCCGAGTTCATTAATGGCGTGCGTACTTTTCTGCTTGCGGCTGAGGCAAACAAGCGAGCGGATGGTTTTATGCATTGTCCATGTGCTGGCTGTAAGAGTGGTCGCAATTACTCTATGTCGAGAACCATTCACGTCCACCTGTTTGAGTCCGGTTTCATGCCCCACTATAATGTTTGGACCAAGCATGGAGAAAGAGGGGTTATGATAGAAGACAATGAAGAAGAAGAGGACGACGACAGCTATCCTGGCCATGGGTTCCCTGAATACGATGATACAACAATGAGGGAACAAGCTAAGCCGGTAATGCGGGAAGAAGCTGAGCCGGCAATGCGGGAAGAAGCTGAAGAAGAGGCATCGGATGAGCCCGTTGATGATCTAGGCCGGGCCATTGCCGATGCAAAGAGAAACTGCGCAAGTGATTTGGAGAAGAAGAAGTTGCAGCGCATGTTAGAGGATCACAAAAAATTGTTGTACCCGAATTGCGTAGGTGACAAGAAAAAGTTGGGCACCACACTAGAATTGCTGCAATGGAAGGCAGAGAATGGTGTATCTGACAAGGGATTTGGAAAGTTGCTGGTAATGATAAAGGATATGCTTCCAAAGGACAACGAATTGCCCGATAGTACGTACCAAGCAAAGAAGGATGTCTGCCCTCTAGGGTTAGAGGTGCAGAAGATACATGCATGCCCTAATGATTGCATCCTCTACCGCGGTGAGTACGAGGATTTGAACGCATGCCCGGTATGCGGTGCATTGTGCTATAAGATCAGCCGCGATGACCCTGGTGATGTCGAGGGTGAGCGCCCCAGGAAGAAGATTCCTTCCAAGGTGATGTGGTATGCTCCTATAATACCACGGTTGAAACGTTTGTTCCAAAACAAAGAGCATGCCAAGGCGATGCGATGGCACAGAGAAGACCGTAAGAAAGACGGAAAGTTGAGAGTACCCGCTGACGGGTCGCAGTGGAGAAAAATCGAAAGAAAGTACGGGAAGGAGTTTGCAGATGACGCAAGGAACATATGGTTTGGTCTAAGCGCAGATGGCATTAATCCTTTTGGGGAGTAGAGCAGCAACCATAGCACCTGGCCTGTGACTCTATGTTTGTATAACCTTCCTCCTTGGTTGTGCATGAAGCGGAAGTTCATTATGATGCCAGTGCTCATCCAAGGCCCTAAGCAACCCGGCAACGACATTGATGTGTACCTAATGCCATTAGTTGAAGAACTCTTACAACTGTGGAATGGAACAGGTGTACGTGCATGGGATGAGCACATGGGGGAAGAATTTGACCTAAAGGCGTTGTTGTTCATGACCATCAATGATTGGCCTGCTCTCAGTAACCTTTCAGGACAGACAAACAAGGGATACCGCGCATGCACGCACTATTTGGACAATACCGACAGTATATATTTGGCTAATTGTAAGAAGAATGTGTACCTGGGACATCGTCGATTTCTTCCGAGCAGGCATCCCATAAGAAAGAAAGGCAAGCATTTCAAAGGTGAGGCGGATCACCGGACGAAGCCTCGCCACCGTACTGGTGCTGATGTACATGATATGGTCAAGGATTTGAAGGTGGTCTTTGGAAAGGGTCCTGGTGGACAACCTGTTCTGAATGACGCTGACGGACGCGCACCCATGTGGAAGAAGAAATCTATATTTTGGGACCTGCCCTATTGGAAAGACCTAGAGGTCCGCTCCGCAATTGACGTGATGCACGTGACGAAGAATCTTTGTGTGACCCTGCTTGGCTTCTTGGGCGTGTATGGGAAGACAAAAGATACACCTGAGGCACGGGAGGACCAGCAATGTATGCACGGAAAAGACGGCATACATCAGGGTCATGCAAGCTACGCTCTTACCAAAGAAGAGAAGGAAATCTTCTTTGAGTGCCTGCTTAGTATTAAGGTACCGTCTGGCTTCTCGTCGAATATAAAGGGAATAATAAACATGGCAGAGAAAAAGTTCCAGAACCTAAAGTCTCATGACTGCCACGTGATTATGACGCAACTGCTTCCGGTTGCATTGAGGGGGCTTCTACCGGAAAATGTTCGATTAGCCATTGTGAAGCTATGTGCATTTCTCAATGCAATCTCTCAGAAGGTAATCGATCCAGAAATCATACCAAGGTTAGAGAATGATTTGGTGCAATGTCTTGTCAGTTTCGAGTTGGTGTTCCCACCATCCTTCTTCAACATCATGACGCACATCCTAGTTCACCTATGCGAAGAGATTAATGTTTTGGGTCCTGTATTTCTACACAATATGTTCCCCTTTGAGAGGTTCGTGGGAGTCTTAAAGAAATATGTTCATAACCGTGCTAGGCCAGAAGGAAGCATCTCCAAGGGCCATAAAAATGAGGAGGTCATTGAGTTTTGTATTGACTTTATTCCTGACCTTAAGCCGATTGGTGTTCCTGAATCGCGGCATAAGGGCAGACTGGATGGAAAAGGCACGCTAGGAGGGGAACAAATAATATGTATGGACGGACATTCTCTCACTGAAGCACACTACACAGTTCTACAGAATTCCGCCTTGGTGGCTCCGTATATGGATGAACACAAGAATTTGCTATGCTCCAAACACTCGGAGCGGTCTGATGACTGGATTACACGTGAACAAACCAGGAGTTTCGCCAGCTGGTTGCAGACACGTACCATGCATGACACCTCTATTGAAGATGACATGTACTTGGTGTCCCAGTTACCATCTTCGAATATAATGACTTTCAAAGGGTACGAGATAAATGGTAATACATTTTACATGATCGCCCAAGAAAAGAAGAGCACCAACCAAAACAGTGTTGTCCGCTTTGATGCAGAAACCAAGACAGGAAAGGAAACATATTATGGTTATATACAGGACATATGGACTTGACTATCGACGTGGTTTGAAGGTCCCTTTGTTTCGGTGCAAATGGGTCAATATGACACGAGGCGGGGTAACGGAAGACCCGCCGTACGGAATGACAACAGTGGATCTCAACAATCTTGCGTATGCAGATGAACCATTCGTCCTAGCCAATGATGTGGCACAGGTTTTCTATGTGAAGGACATGTCTACCAAGCCAAGAAAAAGAAAAGATAAGGAAGTGAATGCATCGTACGATGAGCCAAAGCGGCACATAGTTCTTTCTGGGAAGAGAAACATCGTGGGAGTGGATGACAAGACAGACATGTCAGAAGATTATGAAAAGTTTGATGAAATTGCTCCATTCACAGTGAATATTGACCCGAGCATCCCGTTAAATGATGAAGATTTTCCATGGTTACGGCGCAAAGGGACACACGCGAAGAAAAAGTTTCACACCCAAAGATCTGGGATGTGATCGGCTTCACTATCATCACTTTCTTCTGTGTTTCACACCCAGGAGGGAATCTCTGTAATAGTTAGGGTAGTTATGTGTTTTGGCATTTGAAACACGAAGAAATTTTATGTGCAAACAAATTCTTTCATGCCTTTACTGATTTTTAAAGTTAAGTTATTCACAAACTAGTGATTCACACTAATTTCAAATAATTCAAAATTTAAACTATTCAAATTTGAAAACTATGGGCACTAACAGAAAGTTTGTAATTTTTTGTACCTAAAGCAAAAATATTCACAAAGAAACTCTAAATACACAAAAAAACAACTCAAAAATAAATAAAGCCAAAAAAATAAAAAAGCCCGCCTACTGGGCCAGAGCGGCCTACATACGACTAGAAACCCAACCTGTTGTTGGGCCAGGATGCAGGCCCGCAAAGGCCCAGTAGGCCCACAGGGCAGCACAGAACATGTAGTCCCAGTAGGCCTGCTTTGGAGAGGAGCTCGAGAGAGCTACCGCATGGGGGGTTATAAACCAGTGCGGACGCCCCTCGGCTAGCGAGGTGGGACTAAACTTGCCGCACCGCACCTTGCCAGCGCACCCCCTTTAGTACCGGGTGGTGGCTCCAACCGGTACTAAAGGCCCCCCTTTAGTACCGGTTGGAGCCACCACCCGGTACTAAAGGGTGTGCGGTTCCCGCCGCTTGGCCTGACCAAAACAGGCCTTTAGTACCGGTTGGTGGCTCCAACCGGTACTAAAGGTCCATCCTATATAACTAAACACTTCAAAAATTTCAGTTTCTCATCTGCTTCTTCTCCTCTGCCCCGTCGCCCGCCGCCCCCGTCTCCATATCCCTCGTCGCCGCCCCCGTCGCCGCCCCGTCGTCCCCATCGTCACCGCCGCGCCGTCTCGGCCCGTCCCGCGTCGTCCCCGTCCCCATCATCGTCGCCCTGTCCCCGTCGTCGCCGCCCCGGCCCGTCCCCGTCGTCGCCGCCCCGTCCCTGTCCCCGTCGTCGCCATCCCCGTTGTCACCGCGCCCGTCGCCGTCCCCGTCGCCGCCCCCCGTCGCCTCTCGCCTCGCAAGTGAGCACACACACACACACATACATTTTTTTAGTTTTTTAGTTATAGAAATAGTTATAAAAATGTTAGAAATTTTTCTTTTTTTAGTTATAGAAATAGTTAGTTATATAGCATTGTTAGAAATTGTAGCGACCAGACCTCAAACGGTCCAATCTCTGTGCTCCGGTGTCATCCCTGGATCAGTAATGCTGACACCACACAGTACTCGGAGGATTTATAACAGAGTAGCAATCACACACTTATTACGTCGAGTGTCTCAATAGAGAACTTATTACAATAAACATGGCTTAAGGCCATCTAATAACGATAACAGCGGAAGGCTTGGAAGATAAGCGAGTCCATCAACTCCAACGGCATCACTGAGTATAGAACCACGACCTAAAATCTCCTTAATCGTCATTTGAAAAGTCTGCAACATTAACGTTGCAGCCCGAAAACGGGTCAGCACATGGAATATGTTGGCAATGTAACACATAGAGAGTAATGGAATGAAACAGCTATTCTATATGCATATTTGGCTGGTGGAGAGCTCTATGGTTACAGTTTTTGCGAAAAGCCAATTTTTCCCTACTGCAAAGGAATAAATTTATTTAACTATCATGGTGGTTGTTAAACATTGAGAATGGTTGATAGCATTCTCAATCCCAATTAAATATCATTAAACAAAACCCAACCAAATTAATTTAGGGTAACATGTTGAGATTCACATGATAATCCAGGTACTAGATACTCAAGATGTCCATAACCGGGGACACGGCTAACCATGATTAGTTTATACACTCTGCAGAGGTTTGCGCACTTTTCCCCACAAGACTCGATCGCCTCCGTTTGGTTTCTCGCACTACATGGTGTTTGAGAAGACGGATGACTGAGACATAGTCTTTCAGAAGCGCTAGCACCTTACGATCGGGTAGACCGTACCACCTACATCCCCTACATCTGCTCGTCTACCACTATAAGAGTTCGCACGACTTAGTCAACTATGCTAGAGCCCATAATAGCTTGTGGCTGCACACGGAAGTTTCTAGCATGAAAAATCTCATGATCCCTTTGAGCCTGGGTGGCGGTCCAAAAGAAAACAGGCAAATCCTAGATTACCCAGGTGCCTCAATCCACCCAGATGTGTGTTTAAGTTGCCACCTTAGATAAACCATTAATTAACAAACTCACATCTGTCATGGATATCACTAACCCAATCCACGTCTACTAGCATAGCATAGCAATAATAAGCAAACGTAGAAGTAACTCCCAAAGGTTTGATAATAAACAGGTAATAGGTACTACCTCAACTACTTCCCATCCCACAATTTAATTAGATCCTAATCATGCAATGTTTGAGGATTTGATCTATTGCAATAAAACTGGGTAGTAGGAAAGGTATGATCAAGTGTTACTTGCCTTGCTGATGATCCGTGAAACCTAGAGATTCGAAGTAACAGGCGGCGCACTCCGGGTATTCTATCGCAGACAAACAACAAGCATACAATAAGTACTCATCTAATGCATAGGTAAAACTCAAGTAAGAGATCTAACCAGAAAGTTCAACTTAAGAACTCCGGTTTGCAAAAAGAATCAAATCGAACGAAGCAACGAAAGTCAAATGGCGAAAGAAAACAACTTCGTTCTACTAATATGGATTTAAGGCAATTTTTACAGTGGCAAAAACTTGTTTAAGTTGGTTAGACGGATAGAGGGTTTCGAGATGAAACTCTAGGCGCTTGAATCGCCTGATTCCGATAAACGAGCGAAAAGTTATACTAAAACGAAAATCGGATCAGAAATCGCGATCAGAAAATATTCGCGGAAAATCCGAGAAAAGAAAAACGACGAACAGATTAACGAACGAACGTTCGTTAACCGGATCTAAACGACGAATACGTTCGTTAAAACGAACGAACGAGCGAACGCTCGCTATTTAACCTAAACCGAAAAAAAACCGATCTAAATAAAAAAAGGAAACTAAAAAAACCAACAACAAACCGCTCGAAAAACCAAACGGTTTTTCGAGAAAAACGGCGGCGCAAAAATCGAGGCACCTCGGGCGGCGGGTCGGCGGCGGCGGGGTCCGGCGAGGCGTCGGCGGCGGCGGCGGGCGGTGCGGGCGGTGGCGCGAGCGGCGGCGGCGCGGGGCTCCAGGGCGGGCGGGGCTGGCGGCTAGGGTTTGGCCCGGGGCTGGGCTGCGGCTTATAAAGCCTGCCGGGCCAAGAGTCCTAGTCGGACACGGCCCGGTTAGGTCGGTGCATGTTTTTTTAAAAAAAAAATTAATACGTGCAGAAGAAAAATAAAAAGAAATACTAAACGGACTCCAAAAATCCCGAAATAAATTTTCCCGGGCTTCTAAAATCAAGCTGCACAAGGTGAACATTTATTTGGGGCCTAAATGCAATTTTGAAAAACGCACATTTTTCCTAAATTCAAATAAAATACCGAAAAACTCCGAAATAAAATCTTACTTGATTTTATTATTAAATCCTCAATATTTCTTTATTTTGGGAAAGTCATTTTATTCCCTCTCTCATATTTTTGTAATAGAAATAATTGATGATAAATAATTAAAATCGAATGATCCTATTCTCAATTTTTGAGAAAACTCAAATATGAAAATAACGAAATCCCCAACTCTCTCCGTGGGTCCTTGAGTTGCGTAGTATTTCTAGGATCAAAACCGAAAGCAAATAAAATATAATATGCAATGATGATCTAATGTATAACATTCCAAATTGAAAATTTTGGGATGTTACAAACCTACCCCCCTTAAGATGAATCTCGCCCTCGAGATTCGGGTTGGCTAGAAAATAGGTGAGGGTGGTCCTTGAGAAAATCTTCCTCTTGCTCCCAGGTGGCTTCGTCCTCCGTGTGGTGGCTCCACTGAACCTTACAAAACTTGATAACCTTGCTGCGAGTGACTCGACTGGCAAACTCGAGAATCTTAACTGGTTTCTCCTCATAGGTCAAATTGTTATCCAACTGGATTGCTTCCAATGGCACTGTATCCCTCAACGGTATGTCAGCCATCTCCGCGTGGCACTTCTTCAACTGAGAAACGTGGAACACATCATGAACTCCTGACAATCCTTCGGGCAATTCCAACTTGTAGGCCACTTCTCCCATACGCTCCAAAACTCGATATGGTCCTACAAATCGTGGTGCTAACTTTCCCTTAACTCCAAAATGCTTTGTTCCCCGAAGTGGTGATACTCGAAGATAAGCTCTATCTCCAACTTCGTAAACTGTCTCATTGCGATTAGAATCTGCATAACTCTTCTGTCTGGACTGGGCTATCTTGAGTCTATCGCGAATCAACTTCACCTTCTATTCAGACTCTATAATCAAGTCAGGTCCAAACAACTGGCGGTCTCCAACTTCGTCCCATGACAATGGTGTCCTGCACCTCCTTCCGTACAAGGCTTCGAAAGGGGCCATCTTCAAACTGGTTTGGTAGCTACTGTTATAAGAGAACTCTGCATATGGCAAATTGTCGTCCCAACTAGATCCATAATCTAGCGCAGAAGCTCTCAGCATATCCTCCAAAATCTGATTGACTCTCTCGGTCGCCTAGTTCCCAAAGTTTCGTGGAACTGCTTCCAGAACTTTGAGGTAAACTGGGTTCCTCTATCTGATACGATACTCCTCGGAACTCCATGCAGACATACTATCCTGGTCATGTATATCTTTGCCAACTTAGCACTGGTGTAAGTGGTCTTTACCGGGATGAAATGAGCTACCTTTGTCAAACGATCGACTACAACCCAAATCGAGTCATAGCCTGAACGTGTTCTGGGCAATCCTGTAATAAAATCCATGCCTTGCTTATCCCACTTCCATTCGGGTATCGGCAATGGTTGTAGCAATCCTGCTGTCTTCTCATGCTCTGCCTTCACTCTCTGACATACATCACAAACTGCTACGTACTCCGCAATATCCTTTTTCATTCCGGTCCACCAAAAAATATCCTTCAAATCCAAATACATCTTGGTATTTCCTGGGTGAATCGAATATGGTGAATCATGTGCTTCTTGCAGTATCAACTTCCTGATCTCTAGGTCATTGGGCACGTAAACACGGTCTTCAAACCATAGGGTATCGTGCTCATCCTCACGAAATCCCTTAGCCTTTTCTTTGCTAAGTTTCTCCTTAATAGAAGCAATCTCCTTGTCAGTCCTTTGGGCTTCTCTGATTTTATCCATCAATGTAGATTGAATCTCCAATGCTGCTACATAGCCTCTCGGGACTATTTCTAAACATAACTCTCGAATATTTTCGACTAACTCCCTTGGTAATTCTCCCGTCATTAGGGTGTTGACATGACTCTTACGGCTTAATGCGTCGGCTACTACATTAGCCTTTCCGGGGTGATAATGCAATTTCATATCATAATCCTTGATGAGCTCCAACCATCTCTTTTGTCTGAGATTCAACTCCTTCCGTGTGAAAATATACTTCAAACTCTTATGATCCATATACACCTCGCAATGCTTTCCAATCAGAAAATGCCTCCAAGTCTTCAGTGCATGCACTACGGCTGCTAACTCCAAATCATGCGTAGCATAATTCAACTCATGAGGCTTAAGCTGTCGTGAGGCATATGAAACAACTCTCCCTTCCTGCATAAGCACTGCTCCAAGTCCTCGACGTGAAGCGTCGCAATACACCTCATAATCCTTGGTCTGGTCTGGCAAAATCAACACTGGTGAAGTTACCAAACGTTTCTTCAACTCCTGGAAACTAGCCTCACATTCCTCCGTCCATATGAACTTGGTATCTTTCTTCAACAACTCCGTCATAGGCTTCGCAATCTTTGAGAAATTCTCAATAAATCTCCGGTAGTATCCTGCGAGTCCAAGAAAACTTCGGATCTCTCCAACTGTTGTTGGTGCTTCCCAATTGGTCACAGTGATAACCTTTGTGGGGTCAACTGCTATTCCTTCTCCGGATATAACGTGTCCAAGGAATCCTACTTCCTTCAACCAAAACTCACATTTGCTAAACTTGGCATATAATTGATGTTCCCTGTGCTTTCCAAGAACCAAACGCAAATGTTCCTTATGCTCCTCTTCATTCTTTGAGTAAACCAGGATATCATCAATGAACACTACGACGAACTTATCCAAAAACTCCATAAACACTTTGTTCATCATGTTCATAAAATATGCAAGTGCGTTAGTCAGACCAAATGACATAACGGTATACTCATACAGCCCATACCTGGTGGTAAAAGCCGTCTTGGGTATATCCTGTTCCTGAATCTTCAACTGGTGGTATCCTGATCGCAGATCGATCTTGGAAAATACCTTAGCTCCTTGCAATCGATCAAACAGATCATTGATCATCGGTAGTGGGTACTTGTTCTTGATTGTTACTTCATTCAATCCTCGATAATCAACAATCATCCTTAATGATCCATCCTTCTTTTCCACGAGAAGTACTGGTGATTCCCAAGGTGAAGAACTTGGGCGAATATAACCTTTATCCAGTAACTCCTTAATTTGCTTCTTAATCTCCACCAAATCCTTTGCAGGCATCCTGTGTGGTCTCTTCGATATTGGCCCTGTGCCTGGCAATAGCTCAATCAAAAACTCAATGTCCCTATCTGGTGGCATGCCTGGCAACTCCTCTGGAAATACATCAGGGAATTCCTTTACCACTGGTACTTCCTCCTGCACAACTCCTGTTAAGCAATTTACTTGAGTCCTCTTTGGCACATGTCAGGATACATACTTGATCCTTCTCCCTTCTGGGTGGTAAGCAAAATTGACTTACTAGCACATTCAATATTACCTTCATACTTTGATAACCAATCCATGCCTAATATCACATCCAATCCTTGGGATTCCAATACTATTAGGTCTGAGGGAAAAACATAGTTACCAATCCTTAATGGTAACCGATCACACCATCGACTAGCCATATATTCTGCTCCAGGCGAGGTTACTAACATGGGTGACCTAAGGGCTTGGGTTGACAGGTTATACTTATCCACAAATCCCCTTGAGATGTATGAATGCGATGCACCAGTATCAAAAAGAACGAGTGCAGTAAATGACTTAACCAAAAACTTACCTATTACTGCATCAGGCTGAGCTTCAACCTCCTCCACGCTAACGTGGTTCACCTGTCCCCTGTTGAAAGGGTTCGGCTTCTTCCCAGAGCTTCCATTGCTATTTCCATTTTGTAATTCAAGACATTCATTGGCATAATGTCCGGTCTTCGAACACTTAAAGCAAGTGACTTGGCTCAGGTCTTTCTTGGCTGGGGTTGATGGGTTGGTACGGTTCTGGCCGTTGCTTCCTCCATTATCATTTCCATTCCTGGGGCCATTGTGATTGTGCGATCTACCTCCTCCATGGGTATGCTGAAAATGTCCTCCCGGTCTAGGGGTAAAACGTGGCTTCTGCTGAGTTCCTGAATTGTACTTTCCTTGTGCATACTTCCTCTTGCGACTTTCAATTTGCTGCTGCTTCCCTTCAATCATAAGAGCACGATCTACCAACTCCTGGTAGTTGTTGAAGGTTGCTACCATCAACTGCATGCTCAACTCATTGTTCAGTCCTTCCAGAAACTTCTCCTGCTTAGCTGCATCTGTAGCAACGTCATCTGGGGCATAATGTGCTAATTTACTAAAGTCCTCCACGTACTGGCCAACTGTCCGTCCTCCTTGGCGCAAGTTGCGAAACTCACGCTTCTTCATGGCCATAGCTCCTGCTGAAACATGGGCAGTATGAAAAGCCTGCTGAAACTGGTCCCATGTGATAGTGTCGACAGGGAAAGTAGCTGTGAAATTCTCCCACCATGATGTTGCGGGTCCTTCAAGCTGATGTGCGGCAAACTTCACCTTCTCCGCATCCGTGCATCCTGCTGTGGTCAACTCTCTAGCTGTCTTGCGGAGCCAATCATCTGCTACTATTGGCTCAGTGCTACTGGAAAACACCGGCGGGTTCAACCTAAGAAAACGGGCTAAATGATCAACAGGTGGTGGTGGTGGATTGTTGTTGTTGTTCCCCTGATTCTGATTCTGGACTAGCAACTGCATCAATGTGTTCTGCTGCTGGATCAACTGAGTGAGCTCCGGTGGAAAGGTAAATCCAGGGTCACGTCTCGGAGGCATCTGAGGGTTTAGAAAAGATGAGATTTAAGAATAGAGGGGGTCTAAAGAGAAAACACTACCCATATGCACATGAGGCAAAATCAAACAATTCACTTCATTCATTCAATCAAACAAGGGCATACAATCGATCTAACTATCACAAAAGTGCTCAGACTATAATATTTACATGGTGGACTACTACTACTGATGAAGTGGTCTACTAGAAATATTCTTCGGTTGCAGACTCTATGATATTTGCTCCGGCCTCATCAACATAGTCATCATCGCTATCATCTGGATCCGAATCGATGTCGTCGATGATGATGTAGTCTTCCGGGCGTATCTCCTTGGGTTCTTCATCTTCATCTACTGGTGTAGGGCCTCCCATAAATATCCCGATCTTCATTGTTAGGTCGACATTCTTGTCCACTAATACTTCAATTTCTTCTTCATAATCTTCACGTGTAGCCTTGAGTTCTTCCTCCAGTTACTTGATTCTTGTCCTTGCCTTCTTCAGGTCTATCATGTCGGCGCACATCTGGTTCTCCTGACGTCGAATGTGCTGGTTTAACTCCTAGATAAAAGCTGCAATTGATCTATCCTTCCTGGTGTTGATCATCTCCCAGTGCTCCTCTCGGCGTCCACAAATCTGGTAGATAGTATCCTTGAGATCATTGCAGTAGACTTCTCCAATGCGTCCTATGGCGATGTGAGCTGCCATGCTCTTTCCTAGACTCCAAGTTGGTGCATTAAAACAAAACTCTATGGGCTCAGTGACTGGCATGAACGTCCTTCCTGGAACTTGAACTTGAATCATCCAGCGCTCTTCTTCAGGTAAAGTGGCGTTGTAGGTTCCGGTGAAGCTTGGTACTCCTATGTTCAGGTATCTAGTGACTTCCTTCAAGTGACGTCCAAAGGGTGTATCTTCATCCGGTTGCGTGAACTTGTTCCTTGCATCCGCCATCCTAAAAGAGTAGAAAAGATGAGGAGTCGGAAGAGAAGAGAGTAGGTAGTGATCTAGGTCTTTTGCTTAGTGGTCGTGTCCTACAGTCAGCATGTGCTCTGATACCATCTCTGTAGCGACTAGACCTCAAACGGTCCAATCTCTGTGCTTCGGTGTCATCCCTGGATCAGTAATGCTGACACCACACAGTACTCGGAGGATTTATAACAGAGTAGCAATCACGCACTTATTACATCGAGTGTCTCAATAGAGAACTTATTACAATAAACATGGCTTAAGGCCATCTAATAACGATAACAGCGAAAGGCTTGGAAGATAAGCGAGTCCATCAACTCCAACGGCATCACTGAGTATAGAACCACGACCTAAAAACTCCTTAATCGTCGTCTGAAAAGTCTGCAACATTAACGTTGCAGCCCGAAAACGGGTCAGCACATGGAATATGCTGGCAATGTAACACATAGAGAGTAATGGAATGAAACAGCTATTCTATATGCATATTTGGCTGGTGGAGAGCTCTATGGTTACAGTTTTTGCGAAAAGCCAATTTTTCCCTACTGCAAAGGAATAAATTTATTTAACTATCATGGTGGTTGTTAAACATTGAGAATGGTTGACAGCATTCTCAATCCCAATTAAACATCATTAAACAAAACCCAACCAAATTAATTTAGGGTAACATGTTGAGATTCACATGATAATCCAGGTACTAGATACTCAAGATGTCCATAACCGGGGACACGGCTAACCATGATTAGTTTATACACTCTGCAGAGGTTTGCGCACTTTTCCCCACAAGACTCGATCGCCTCCGTTTGGTTTCTCGCACTACATGGTGTTTGAGAAGACGGATGACTGAGACATAGTCTTTCAGAAGCGCTAGCACCTTACGATCGGGTAGACCGTACCACCTACATCTTCTAGTCTACCACTTTAAGAGTTCGCACGACTTAGTCAACTATGCTAGAGACCATAATAGCTTGTGGCTGCACACGGAAGTTTCTAGCATGAAAAATCTCATGATCCCTTTGAGCCTGGGTGGCGGTCAAAAAGAAAACAGGCAAATCCTGGATTACCCAGGTGCCTCAATCCACCCAGATGTGTGTTTAAGTTGCCACCTTAGATAAACCATTAATTAAAAAACTCACATCTGTCATGGATATCACTCACAAAATCCACGTCTACTAGCATAGCATAGCAATAATAAGCAAACGTAGAAGTAACTCCCAAAGGTTTGTTAATAAACAGGTAATAGGTACTACCTCAACTACTTCCCATCCCACAATTTAATTAGATCCTAATCATGCAATGTTTGAGGATTTGATCTAATGCAATAAAACTGGGTAGTAGGAAAGGTATGATCAAGTGTTACTTGCCTTGCTGATGATCCGTGAAACCTAGAGATACGAAGTAACAGGCGGCGCACTCCGGGTATTCTATCGCAGACAAACAACAAGCATACAATAAGGACTCATCTAATGCACAGGTAAAACTCAAGTAAGAGATAACCAGAAAGTTCAACTTAAGAACTCCGGTTTGCAAAAAGAATCAAATCGAACGAAGCAACGAAAGTCAAACGGCGAAAGAAAACAACTTCGTTCTACTAATCTGGATCTAACGCAATTTTTACAGTGGCAAAAACTTGTTTAAGTTGGTTAGACGGATAGAGGGTTTCGAGACGAAACTCCAAGCGCTTGAATCGCCTGATTCCGATAAACGAGCGAAAAGTTATACCACAACGAAAATCGGATCAGAAATCGCGATCAGAAAATAATCGCGGAAAATCCGAGAAAAAGAAAAATGACAAACGGATTAACGAACGTACGTTCTTAACCGGATCTAAACGACGAATACGTTCTTTAAAACGAACGAACGAGCGAACGAACGCTCGCTATTTAACCTAAACCGAAAAAACCGATCTAAATAAAAAAAGGAAACTAAAAAAACCAACAACAAACCGCTCGAAAAACCAAACGGTTTTTCGAGAAAAACGGCGGCGCAAAAATCGAGGCACCTCGGGCGGCGGGTCGGCGGCGGCGGGGTCCGGCGAGGCGTCGGCGGCGGCGGCGGGCGGTGCGGGCGGTGGCGCGAGCGGCGGCGGCGCGGGGCTCCAGGGCGGGCGGGGCTGGCGGCTAGGGTTTGGCCCGGGGCTGGGCTGCGGCTTATAAAGCCTGCCGAGCCAGGAGTCCTAGTCGGACACGGCCCGGTTAGGTCGGTGCGCGTTTTTTTTAAATAATTACGTGCAGAAGAAAAATAAAAAGAAATACTAAACGGACTCCAAAAATCCCGAAATAAATTTTCCCGGGCTTCTGAAATCAAGCCGCACGAGGTGAACATTTATTTGGGGCCTAAATGCAATTTTGAAAAACGCACATTTTTCCTAAATTCAAATAAAATACCGAAAAACTCCGAAATAAAATCTTACTTGATTTTATTATTAAATCCTCAATATTTCTTTATTTTGGGAAAGTCATTTTATTCCCTCTCTCATATTTTTGTAATAGAAATAATTGATGATAAATAATTAAAATCAAATGATCCTATTCTCAATTTCTGAGAAAACTCAAATATGAAAATAACGAAATCCCAACTCTCTCTGTGGGTCCTTGAGTTGCGTTGAATTTATAGGATCAAAACCAAAAGCAAATAAAATATGATATGCAATGATGATCTAATGTATAACATTCCAAATTGAAAATTTTGGGGTGTTATAGAAATGTTATAGAAATGTTAGAATTGTTAAAAAAAATTCTGTTTTTTAGTTATAGAAATATTTATAAAAAAGTTAGAATTGTTAGAAATTTTTCTGTTTTTTAGTTATAGAAATAGTTATAAAAAAGTTAGAAATTTTTTTTTTTTAGTTATAGAAATATTAGAAATGTTATACAAATGTTAGTTATATATATAGAAAATAATTTTTTAGTAATATGTTAGTTATATAGCATTGTTAGAAATGTTATAGGAATGTTAGTTATATAGAAATGTTAGAAATTTTAGTTATCAAAATCCAATCATTAAAAAAATGTTACTTTTTGCGGGCATATAGCTAGTATTTGTTCTCGACGATGCCCGGCCCGCATCCTCGCCGTCGACCCGTCCGCGACGACGTCCGACTGACCCATGTCCGGGACTGGGCTCCGCCGGGCTGGCACTGGGAGGTGCTGCCTGGAGGGGCACGCCGCTTGATGAGGAACCCGGCCCCGGGTCCCGTCGTCGACCCTGATCTCGTTTGGTGGCGTTCGGCCAGTTTCGGTGCGGAGGGAGCCGGCCCCGCCGGAGGTGGTACGTCGCCGTGTCAGGGAGGAGGACGAGCACGTCCATCGCTACATGGTTGCGTTAGAGGGCGGCAGGTTCTCCAATACCTGGCAGTTTCTTCAGGGATCTCACTTCAGCTATGATCCTGTGAGGGTTCCTTCTCTTTGGGTGTCCACCGCCCGCGCCGCATGATCCGACGATGTATTCGAGATTATATCTATTATTCGAGACGATGTATTCGAGATTATATCTATTATTCGAGACGATGTATTCGAGATTATATCTATTATTCGAGACGATGTATTCGAGATTATATCTATTATTCGAGACGACGTATTCGAGATTATATTCGATGATGCTTATTATGTACTATGATTGATTCAGTTTTTCCTTATTAATTGATTGCATCCATGCATTGTAATTTGAATATATTTCTTTTGGATTAGTTAAACAAAACCTATGGCGGACAATACCGGCAGAGAGGGAGAAGAGGCCCTGTTCAATATCATACGCAATCCTCGCGGGCCAGATGATGATCAGAAGAAGATTATGACGGCTCCGAATATCTAAACAACACCGGGAGGGTGATATGATATTCGATCGCGACGACCGAATTGATGAAGTCATGAACTATGAACATGACGAAGAAAATGTTGATCTTGAAACAACAAAGACCGGAGAGGTATATATATTTATATAAGCAGGCATCTGGTGATCATCACATGTTTTAAATGACTTGAAGATATATTAACGAATCGATCTTTCTTCTTTCAGCCATCCGGATCGAGCAAATCTTCAGGCAACAGGACGAAACGAGGCCCGAACAAAAAGTTGAAGGAGGGCGTAAAGTACAATATCGAGGCAATCAGACCTATGGCGAACCATTCGCCTAAGAAGATTGCGGACAAGTTCGTTCGTCAGTGCGGAGTTCTTGTGAAGGACCAACTCCCGATCTCCCTTCAAGAATGGAGAGAACCAGCAAAGCCACATTCAGGAGTTACTTTTGTCGACGACAGACAAAAACTTATGCTTTGGGAAACGCTCATGGAACACTTCACCCTACCAGATCATTTCACAGATGCAGATGTGGAGAAAGTCAAGGACGCTGCTCTTAGGAAGATGGCAGTTGCATTCAAGAACCACAAGATTCGTGAATGGGCCAAGTACGTCAACGGAGGAAGGAAGACTCCAGTATTCGAGGGAACACTAGAGAACCAAAGTGCTCATTGGGACGATTTCGTGAAATTCAAGGATTCGGAATTATCTAAGGAACGGTCGAGAATAAACAAGGCCAATGCCGCAAAAAGGATAAGTTCCATAAGCTGGGGCCAGGTGGCTATGCGGTGGGAATGCCTAAGTGGGATAAGTCTGAGAAAGAGATGCTGGATGCAGGTGTCACTCCAGAAACATTGAGCTAGCCCCCCAGGTGCAGGACTTGGTTCTATGCGCATGGGGGGAGTTGGACCCGAAGACAGGCAAAGTTTCGAAGAAGGCATGTCTGGACGGAGCCGAAGATAAGCTACTTGTTGCAATAGAAGAGGCTCGATCGGGGTTGTTCGAGCCCAACAGAGAGAACGACGAGCTTATGCGTGCCCTGGTAAATCCTGAACACCCGGGAAGAACACGAAGCATGGGCGCTATTCCGTGGTATGAGGGGTTTCGGACTGGAACGCCGACTACAGAACCCGTGCGAGAAAGAAGATTGCGGAGGAGAAGAAGAGGAAGATGGAGGAGGAGCAGAGGAAGCTAGACTATGAACGCCTTCAAGGCCCTAGAATCAGCGCACACGGACTTGGCAATCAAATTCCAGCGGCAGCAGGAGTAGATCGACTCACTTAGCCAGCAAAGGGGGTCTCAGCAGCTAGCGGATGATCCACCAATGGATAGCACCGTCCCATCCATGCCGAGAAGCAGCGTGGGTTCCTCCCCGGGCGACGCATTGCTGGATAGCTACCCAGTGGATGACATCATGGAGAACACTAACTGCGAGCTACACTTCAAAATGAAGAACATATCCATGAAGGTGGCGGACGCCCTTGCTTTTACAAATCCCCCCGAGGCAACCTTCCATTGCAACCCGATTCTAGCGGGCTATGCTCGTGTCTTGGTTGATGAGGTGGTGGACCAATATTCGAGGCTAGAGCTTGACACTCCTGGAGGTGACGATGAGCACACACTAGGAGAGGCCAACCATCGTATCATCCTATGGAGAAAGGATTGCATCATCTTTCGAAGGCCACCGACACCGCGTCATCCGACTCCTCGTCGCAGTCCGCCATCAAGTCAGCAGACTCCCGCTCCTCCAAGTCCACCAACGCGTCAGGCCACTCCTCCTCCAAGTCCGGCACAGCTTCAGGCCACTCCTCCTCCAAGTCCGGCAAAGCGTCAGGCCACTCCTCCTCCAAGTCCGGCACAGCTTCAGGCCACTCCTCCTCCAAGTCCGGCACAACTTCAGGCCACTCCTCCTCCTCCAACTCAGCCACGTCAGCCGTCTTCGCCGCCTCAGCAATCACGGAAGAGAGCCGCCTCAGCTATGGTGCGTAGCGGTACAAGTCGAGGTAGTACTGCAGGTACAGGCGGAGGCAAGTGATTTCAATATGGTCCAAGCCTCGCGCCTCTTCCGCAGAGGCCTTACGACAAGTCCGAGGAGGAAAACGTAGCCATATCGAAGGCCGAGCTGGAAGCCCATTTTGCACCGAAACCGCCACCGCCGCCAAGGGAGAAAGTGCCTGTGGAAAAGATTGACCACTTCATTCGTATGGCTAGACCACCAGATCCCAAGCCTGTTCACACAGACTATGAGCGCCACCTCAGGAAGTTAAATCAAGCACGTCTACAGAAAGAGGCGAGCTCGAGCTCGAGCAAATCAGCTGGCAAAAGGAGCGGTAAAACCGTTCCCCAGCTGGGAGAACAGGCGGCGCAATCAATCCCCCCGCTTGTTGTGCCAACAACACATGAGAGTAGGCGCGCCCAATATTATTGTGGGCAAACCATTAACGTTCCCGGGGTGGGTGATGTGGTAATAACCGAGGAGCATATTGCGCATGCTGAATCGATCGGGATCACTGTTGGACAACTCCTCGATATCGAGCCCACGTCTCCGAGTAGAGGAGGAAATAAAACGGAAATATGCCCGGGGCCAACCTTTGGTCGAGCTAGAGGAGGTCAATAAGCTCCCAACGAGAATGTATGAATTGCATCAATGGTACATGGACATTACCAAGATTTCCAATCGAGAGTCCCTCATGGTGAATGTCAACAAGGAGCATTACTACCATGAGAAAGCTGTGACCGTTGAGTATTCAGAACTATTTCAGCTATACAATAAAGACGCACTCGACAAATCTATCGTCAGTTGCTATTGTCTGTAAGTGATTTCTTTCTGTAATTTAAGTCTCAAGCTAGCTGTAGTGATCATTTTGATCAATCATTACCTGTAATTATCCTCACTATATTCTTTTTTGTGGTATTATGCAGGATGAAGATTTATGAAATGAAAAAAGGTGGACGCTATGGCATTGGGTTCGTTGACCCAAATACCATTAATGAATACACATGGAAAATAGATCCATATCATGAAAAAAGTGTAGAGGAAAGCATGCTACAGTTCTTCAAGGAACTCAAATACAATGAAGATATACTACTTCCTTACAACTTCCAGTGAGTCACACTGTCTTGTACTACAAATTATGTTTTCCCAACTAGCTATAACTACATGTTTTTGCTTACATATGCCCGCTTAATTAAGACATGCAAACGTGTGTGCATGCAGATTTCACTGGATCTTGTTAATCATTAAAGTTGATGAAGGAACAGTTGAAGTACTAGACTCACTACTTAAGAAAGCAAGTGACTACACCATCGTGAAGGGGATAGTCAACAGGTAATTTCAATCATTATTAACTATATCTCGGCCTATTTAATTAGTTCGTCATTTCCTGATAACAACTATTTAATAACCCATTTATTCATTTTCTTTGTCGGCGGGCAGGGCTTGGGCAAAGTTCATCAGGGTCACTCTAGGCCCATGGAAACAAAGTCTGAAATGGTATCGACCCAAGGTAAGTAATTAAGTAGTACTAGCTAGCTGCCATCTCTTTAATTATCATGCTTGATTAATTATTATCTGATCAAATTCCATTCTCGTAAAGGCCCTGAAGCAGGCGTCGGGGAATGATCTATGTGCATACTACGTTTGCGAGAACATTCGCATGATGGCGTCCGAAAGGAGCAAATCTCAAAGACAGGAGTGGGTACGATATCGATTGTCAGAACACTATTCACAATTTTTACACCATTATCGATATCTAGTCACACAACTAATACACATGCATATTGATCTCCTTCTTAACAGTTCAAAGAGGTGCGGGACAAGCTCCTAGCACAGGACCGCATAGAAGCAATTCAAGAGGAAATAGCGGGATTTTTGCTCGACCAGGTCATAGATCCCAAAGGAGAATACTATTACCCGCTACCGCCCCCATGAAGCACTTCCAATTGTTATCGTGCTCCGAAGGCACCAATTAGCTAGGCTAATGTCACTGGCTCCGAAGGCACCAATTAGGAGAAATTGTATATATATATATACATGTGTGTATATATGTGTGAATTAATTAATGGTGGTTGTGAGACATTCGATGATATATATATATATTATGATCGGTTCTACTAGAAATTCTATTTATATATATGCATAACGTGTACAATATGTAGTATCGTAAAATACCAGCAAACGAAAAATAATTAAATGGAAAACACAAAATTAAATGAAAAAGAAATCATAAACCCAAAACCCCCCAACATTTTAATACCGATTGGTGACACCAACCGGTACTAAAGGGCTCCGTGCCCCCAAAGCTGGCTCGTGCCACGTGGTTGCCCTTTAGCACCGGTTCGTGCTGAACCGGTACTAAAGGGGGGGGGCCTTTAGTGCCTACATTTTAGCGCCGGTTACCAAACCGGCACTAAAGGGCCTTACGAACCGGTGCTATTGCCCGGTTCTGCACTAGTGTCATCTCAAACCCTAGTTCATCTCTTGTATCCAATCTTTGTATCCAAACCTCAGATTGGTACCTGTGGGTTGCTAGTAGTGTTGATTACTCCTTGTAGTTGATGCTAGTTGGTTTACTTGGTGGAAGATCATATGTTCAGATCCATTATGCATATTAATACCCCTCTGATTATGAACATGAATCTGCCTTGTGAGTAGTTATGTTTGTTCCTGAGGACGTGGGAGAAGTCTTGCTATTAGTAGTCACATGAATTTGGTATTCGTTTGATATTTTGATGAGATGTATGTTGTCATCCCTCTAGTGGTGTCATGTGAACGTCGACTACATGACACTTCACCATTGTTTGGGCCTAGAGGGAGGCATTGGGAAGTAATAAGTAGATGATGGGTTGGTAGAGTGACAGAAGCTTAAACCCTAGTTTATGCGTTGCTTCGTAAGGGGTTGATTTGGATCCATATGTTTCATGCTATGGTTAGGTTTACCTTAATACTTCTGTTGTAGTTGCGGATGGTTGCAATGGGGGTTAATCATAAGTGGGATGCTTGTCCAAGTAAGGACAGTACCCAAGCACCGGTCCACCGACATATCAAATTATCAAAGTACCGAACGCGAATCATATGAACGTGATGAAAACTAGCTTGACGATTATTTCCATGTGTCCTCGGGAGCGCTTTCCTTCATATAAGAGTTTGTCCAGGCTTATCCTTTGCTACATAAAGGATTGGGCCATCTTGCTGCACCTTATTTACTTTTATTGCTTGCTACTCGTTACAAATTATCTTATCACAAAACTATCTGTTACCGACAATTTCAGTGCTTGCAGAGAATACCTTACTGAAAACTGCTTATAATTTCCTTCTACTCCTTGTTGGTTTTGACACTCTTACTTATCAAAAAGGCTACGATAGATCCCCTACACTTGTGGGTCATCAAGACTCTTTTCTGGAGCCGTTGTCAAGGAGTGAAGTGCCTTTGGTAGGTGGAATTTGGTAAGGAAAAACTTATATAGTGTGCTGAAATTTACTGTCACTTGTTACTATGGAACATAATCCTTTGAGGGGTTTGTTCGGGGTATCTTCACCTCGTCCAGAACCACAATTAGTTACCCCTCAACCTACTGAACCTACTGAAAATGTTTACTTTGAAATTTCTTCGGGTATGATAGAGAAACTGCTAGCCAATCCTTTTGCAGGAGATGGAACATTGCATCCCGATTTGCACTTAATCTATGTGGATTAAGTTTGTGGATTATTTAAGCTTGCAGGTATGCCTGATGATGTTATCAAGAAGAAGGTCTTCCCTTTATCTTTGAACGGAGATGCATTGACATGGTATAGGCTATGTGATGATATGGGATCATGGGACTATAAGCGATTGAAACTGGAATTTCACCATAAGTTTTATCCTATGCATCTTGTTCATCATGATCGTAATTATATATATAATTTTTGGCCTCGCGAAGGAGAAAGCATCGTTCAAGCTTGGGGGAGGCTTAATTCGATGTTATATTCGTGCCCCAATCATGAGCTCTTAAGGGAAATAATTATTCAAAAAATTTATGCTCGATTTTCTGACAACAATCGCTCCATGCTTGATACTTCTTGTACTAGTTCTTTTATGATGAAGACTATTGAATTCGTATGTGATTTATTGGAGATGATTAAACACAACTCTGAAGATTGGGATCTCTACGAAGGTGAGGAGTCAGGTATGACACCTGAGTTTGATTGTGTTAAATCTTTTATAGATACTGATGTTTTCCGTAAGTTTAGCACTAAATATGGACTTGACTCTGAGATAGTAGCTTCTTTCTGTGAATCTTTTTCTACTCATGTTGATCTCCCTAAGGAGAAGTGGTTTAAATATAATCCTCCCATTGAAACAAAAGTAGTTGCACCTATTAAAGTTGAAGAAAAAACTATCACTTATGATGATCCTGTTGTTCCCACTGCTTATGTTGAGAAACCACCTTTCCCTGTTAGAATTAAGGATCATGCTAAAGCTTCAACTGTAGTCAACAAGAGTAATATTAGGACACACAAACCCCCTGAGCAAATGAAAGTTGAACCTAATATTGCTATAGTTAAAGATCTCTTGGCCGATAATATTGATGGGCATGTTATTTATTTCTGTGAAGAAACTGCTAGAATTGCTAAGCCTGGTGCTAAGGATAAACATAGACCTGTTATAGGCATGCATGTTATTTCTGTTAAAATAGGAGATCATTATTATCATGGCTTATGTGATATGGGTGCTAGTGCTAGTGCAATACCTCATACCTTATACAAAGAAATTATGCACAATATTGCACCTTCTGAGATAGAAGATATCGATGTTACAATGAAGCTTGCCAATAGAGATACTATTTCACCGATTGGGATTGTTAGAGATGTTGAAGTCTTGTGTGGGAAGGTTAAATATCCTGCTGATTTTCTTGTTCTTGATTCCCCACAAGATAGCTTTTGTCCCATTATATTTGGTAGACCCTTCTTAAATACTGTTAATGCTAGGATAGACCGCGAAAAGGATGTTGTTACTATTGGTTTGGGTGATATGTCTCATGAGTTTAACTTCTCTAAATTTCGTTCACAACCCCGTGATGAGGAATTACCTAGTAAGGATGAAATTATTGGTCTTTCTTCTATTGTTGTGCCTCCTAATGATCCTTTAGAACAATATTTGCTCGACCATGAAAATGATATGTTCATTAATGAAAGAAGGGAAATAGATGAAGTATTCTTTAAACAAGGACCTATTCTGAAACATAACTTGCCTATTGAAATCCTAGGGGATCCTCCTCCACCCAAGGGTGATCCCGTGTTTGAGCTTAAACCGTTACATGATACTCTTAAATATGCTTATCTGGATGAAAAGAAGATATATCCTATTATTATTAGTGCTAACCTTTCAGAGCATGAAGAAAAGAAATTATTGAAAACTCTGAAGAAGCACCGTGCTGCTATTGGATATACTCTTGATGATCTTAAGGCCATTAGTCCCACTCTATGTCAACACAAAATAAATTTGGATAAGGATGCCAAACCAGTTATTGATCACCAATGACGACTAAATCCTAAGATGAAGGAAGTGGTAAGAAAGGAAATATTAAAGCTCCTTGAGGCAGGTATAATTTATCCCGTTGCTGATAGTCAGTGGGTAAGTCCTGTCCATTGTGTCCCTAAGAAGGGAGGTATTACCGTTGTTCCTAATGATAAAGATGAATTGATCCCGCAAAGAATTATTACAGGTTATAGGATGGTAATTGATTTCCGCAAATTAAGTAAAGCTACTAAAAAGATCATTACCCTTTGCCTTTTATTGATCAAATGCTAGAAAGATGATCCAAACATACACATTTTTGCTTTCCAGATGATTTCTCTGGTTTCTCTCGAATACCTGTGTCAGCTGATGATCAAGCTAAGACCACTTTTACCTGCCCTTTCGGTACCTTTGCTTATAGACGTATGCCTTTTGGTTTATGTAATGCACCTACTACCTTTCAAAAATGCATGATGGCTATATTCTCTGACTTTTGTGAAAAGATTTGTGAGGTTTTCATGGATGATTTCTCCGTTTATGGATCCTCTTTTGATGATTGCTTGAGCAACCTTGATCGGGTTTTGCAGAGATGTGAAGAAAATAACCTTGTCTTGAATTGGGAGAAGTGCCACTTTATGGTTAATGAAGGTATTGTCTTGGGGCATAAAATTTCTAAAAGAGGTATTGAAGTTGATAAAGCTAAAGTTGATGTTATTGAAAAGATGCCGTGTCCCAAGGACATCAAAGGTATAAGAAGTTTTCTGGGTCATGCTGGTTTGTATAGAAGGTTCATTAAGGACTTCTCAAAAATTTCTTGGCCTCTGACTAACCTATTACAAAAAGATATTCCTTTTGTCTTTGATGATGATTGTGTAGAAGCATTTGAAATACTTAAGAAAGCTTTGATTTCTGCACCTATTGTTCAGCCACCTGATTGGAATTTACCCTTTAAAATTATGTGTGATGCTAGTGATTATGCTGTACGGGTTGTTCTACGACAAAGAGTTGATAAGAAATTAAATGTTATTCAATATGCTAGTAAAACTCTAGACAATGCCCAGAGAAATTATGCAACTACTGAAAAAGAATTTTTAGCAGTTGTATTTGCATGTGATAAGTTTAGACCTTATATTGTTGATTCTAAAGTAACTATTCACACTGATCATGCTGCTATGAAATACCTTATGGAAAAGAAAGATGCTAAACCTAGACTTATTAGATGGGTTCTCTTGCTACAAGAATTTGACTTGCATATTATTGATAGAAAGGGAGCTGAGAACCCCGTTGCAGACAACTTGTCGAGGTTAGAGAATGTTCTTGATGACCCACTACCTATAGATGATAGCTTTCCTAATGAACAATTAAATGTCATAAATGCTTCTCGTACTACTCCATGGTACGTATGCTGATTATGCTAATTATATTGTTGCTAAATATATACCACCTAGTTTCACATACTAGCAAAAGAAAAAGTTCTTTTATGATTTAAGACATTACTTTTGGGATGATCCACATATTTATAAAGAAGGAGTAGATGATGTTATTAGACTTTGTGTACCTGAGCATGAACAGGAATAGATCCTACGCAAGTGTCACTCCAAAGCTTATGGAGGACACCATGCTGGAGATAGAACTGCACACAAGGTATTGCAATCCAATTTTTATTGGCCTACTCTCTTCAAGGATGCTCGTAAGTTTGTCTTGTCTTGTGATGAATGTCAAAGAATTGGTAATATTAGCAGACGTCAAGAAATGCCTATGAATTATTCACTTGTTATTGAACCATTCGATGTTTGGGGCTTTGATTATATGGGACCTTTTCCTTCCTCTAATGGGTATACACATATTTTAGTTGTTGTTGATTACGTTACTATGTGGGTAGAGGCTATTCAAACTAGTAGTGCTGATCATAACACCTCTATTAAGATGCTTAAAAAAGTTATTTTCCCGAGGTTTGGAGTACCTAGATATTTAATGACTGATGGTGGTTCACATTTTATTCATGGTGCCTTTCGTAAAATGCTTGCTAAGTATGATGTTAATAAAAGAATTGCTTCTCCATATCACCCACAGTCTAGTGATCAAGTAGAATTAAGTAATACAGAGCTCAAATTAGTTTTGCAAAAGACTGTTAATAGATCTAGAAAGAATTGGTCCAAGAAACTTGATGATGCATTATGGGCTTATAGAACTGCATATAAAAATCCTATGGGTATGTCTCCGTATAAAATGGTTTATGGCAAAGCATGTCACTTACCTCTTGAGCTAGAACATTACCTCTTTAAAGAGCTCAATTATGACTTCAAACTTGCCGGTGAGAAGAGGTTATTTGACATTAGCTCAGTTGATGAATGGAGAACCCAGGCCTATGAGAATGCCAAACTGTTCAAAGAAAAAGTTAAAAGATGACATGACAAAAGGATACAAAAGCGTGAGTTTAATGTAGGTGATTATGTATTGCTATACAACTCTCATTTAAGATTTTTTGCAGGCAAACTTCTCTCTAAATGGGAAGGTCCTTATGTTATCGAGGAGGTCTATCGTTCCGGTGCCATAAAAATCAACAACTTCGAAGGCACAAATCCGAGGCTAGTAAACGGTCAAAGAATCAAACATTATATCTTAGGTAATCCCATAAATGTTGAAACTAATGTTATTGAAACCGTAACCCCGGAGGAATACATAAGGGACACTTTCCGGAAAGTTTCAGACTCCGAAAGGTAATAGGTATGTGGTACGGTAAGTAAACCGACTCCAAAACAGTTCTAATGGCAATATTTCTCCGTTTTGGAATATAAAAAAATTAGGAAAATAAGAAGCAGACCGGAAAGGACACGGGGCTTCCATGAGGGTGGAGGGCGCGCCCTACCCCTGGGCGCGCCCCCTGCCTCGTGGGCACCTCATGTGCTCTCCGGACTCCGTTTTCTTGTACAATACTTCTTTTGGTCGGTTAAAATTCATTATATAATCTCCCGAAGGTTTTGACCACCGTATCACGCAAAAATCTCATGTTCTTGTTTCGAGCTGTTTTCTGCCGGGATTGTAAAGTCCAAGCATCATGTCGTCTCCCTACTCCTCCAATAATGAGGGCAACGATGCTTCTCTAATGAAGATAGAGCTGAAGAGAGAAGAACCCGGAGAGATCAACAAGGATGGTGGGATCAACAAGGCCATGGGGGATCAAGTTCTGGCAGTAGTAGAAGAAGACATCCTTCAACCTCACCACAATCTCTTCACCCCAACAGAGATTGAGGCTTTCAAGATGATTGAGTTAGCTCGTATTCAAAACAAGTATCTCACAAGTGAAAAATATTTTGTTGAAGGAGCATATCATCACACTCAAGGGCATTGTCCGCAAATTGGAGGATCTCTTATGCTTGATATGCGGTCGTCACGTAGTAGTAGGCACCCTCGGGGTAGCAGTAGTCATCAGTGGTGTCGTCTGGCTCCTGGGATCCGTCATCTGGTCGCAACAAACGAGTATGGGGGAAAAGAGATAGCAAAGCAGCCGTGAGTACTCATCCAAAGTACTCGCAAGACTTACATCAGATCTAAACTAAGTATGCATCTGTATCAAAGGAAAGGGGCTGTATCTGTGGACTAAACTGCAGAATGCCAGAAAGAAGGGGAAAGGCCTAGCATATCAAAGACTAGCATCTTCAAGCATCTTGCATCACATAGAAGAGTACATATCAACATAATGTAAAGTAGTAGTGTTATCAACCTCGGACAGAGATCCTTTCTCAACTCCCTGCGAGAAAGCAATCCCAGAGCCATACTATCCAGTTATCATCTCATATCCAAGTCTCATCTCCATGTCTCGTCTCAAGTATCTAGTTCTAGTTGTATCGATCGGGATACAACTCCAAGTGTCCGTTACCGTAGGACAGGCTATCGATAGATGTTTTCTTCCCTGCAGGGGTGCACCAACTTACCCACCACGCTTGATTAACTCCGGCCGGACACACTTTCCTGGTTCATGCCCGACCTCGACCAAACGATACGCCGCAACCCGACCTAGGCTTAATAGAGAGGCCAGCACGCCGGATTAAACCTATGCCCCCAGGGGTCATGGGCCATCTCCCCGGGAACTCCTGCACGTTGCGAACGCGGCCGGTGAGCAGACCTAGCTACCTCCTTCAACAAGGTAGGTGCTTTCCAGTCCAACCCGACGCGCGCCGCTCAGTCGCTGACATCTATTAAGCTTCGGCTGATGTATACGATGCAGAACGCCCATACTATGCCCATGTGATGGTTAGTGCTATCAGGACAGAGGCCCCTCGGATCAAATATCCAAATCATAGTGGATTAGGAACGCGCGGTAACGAGTAGAGACTCACGATCGATGTGACCCCGTCGCCCCGTCTCGATTACTTGCGGCAAGGGCTAAGAATGCCCGGCCATGCCTCGTAAGTATCTCGCGGGCACCTTCCAGGTCAACCCGACTCCACATCACTCGCAATTAAGCTCGCGCGGGTACCACTCAGGGTCAACCCGTCTTTAGTCACATGGTTCAGTGCAAAGTCATAGTAACCATAGTAACTGTGTGTCTAACATCAAGGGAAAAACCCAAGGAATCACCCCCGGTGAATTCCACTCGATATTGTCATCAAGGTGAATGTAAGAGGATCCACCCTCGAGGTTCACGTTTGATGGGTTGCATGACAGAGCCATAACAGAAGTGGTTAAGGAGGAAATCACCCTCGATGACCTCGACCGTAAAGCTACACTACGGAGATCTCATCAGGAGTGATGCAAGAGGTTCCACCCTCGACACTCGATGGTAACTCTGTAGAGTCGTACAACTAGGGGGGTGATGTGCGATGTCGGGGCCTGGGCGTCGATCACGTTGATCGAGTCATCGAACATAAAGCGGGGCAACTGGGACAAGGTGGGGGTCACTGATGGATTACTAACCATCCTATACTAAGCACTTTAGGATAAGCATGTAGGGTATGAAAGCAGGTAACAACAACAGGCTATGCATCAGAGTAGGATCATACAGAAAACAGTAGCAGGTCTAATGCAAGCATGAGAGGGAAAGAAATGGGCGATATCGGAATGCTCAAGGGGGGTTTGCTTGCCTGGTTGCTCAGACAAGAAGGAGGGGTCGTCGGTGACGTAGTCGATCACAGGGGCAGCATCGGTCTCGGGGTCTACCGGAGAAAAGAGGGGGAAGAAACAGTAAATATAAAGCAAACATAGCATCACAAAGCATAATGAGGCAATATGTTATGCCGGGTGTGACCTAACGTAAGGCTACACGATATATGTGAAGGAGGAATTCAACCGGGAATGTATTCCCGGTTCCGGACCTGTGATCTGGGGGAATGTCCCATGTTCAGCATGCTAGGGGCATGTGACAGATGAACGGACCGCGTATTCAAATTCGTCTCGTCGTTCTGAGCAACTTTCATGTAGAAAACATTTTCATCTGAGTTACGGATTATTTTCTATGAATTTTCAAATATTTAAACAATTTCTGGGATTATCTTTAACTCAAAAAAGGACTTATTGCGCCAGCATGACGTCATTCTGATGTCAGCAGAGTCAACAGTCAACTCTGACTAGATTGACTGGTCAATGGGGCAATGGGGCCCATTTGTCATTGTCACCTCAGCTAACCTAACAGTTTAGTTAAGACTAATTATGTAATTAGGTTAATAAGCAAGGTTAATTAAGTTAATTAAATAAATTACTAATTGATTAGTTATTAAATTTAATTATTTATTTTTCTTAAAAAAACGTTCCAGGGGCGTGGGGCCCTGTGTCATAGACCCTAGTGGCTTAGCGGGCGCACGGGTGCGGGCGTGCGTGCCCGAGGCCA